>NW_026730067.1:0-25000 GCF_030272615.1 Cryptomeria japonica
TAGCAATCATGGGTTCAAATCTTGTGGGCTAAGTATTTGGACCAATCGGATGATTGGAGAATTTTCGCAATTGCAAATCCTCTGTGTGGGTCAGCTATATGGAACTTTATTGTTTCATGCAGGAAGATAATTACTGATCATTTATCATGACAGATGGGTGCTGGCAGGAATGCCCATTTCTAGTTAGATTCATGGGATGATCAACAAGTTTTAAATAGTAATGAGAATGTGATGGTGGTCAGAAGATTAATGGAGGAAGCTTGGGGCACCCAAGTGGGGGACTATTTGAAACCCAGAAGAGTTGATGGGAGGACTAAATGGGGATGGAAATTCATAAGATAAGTATTACAAAACCCTAATTATATTATAATTATGGAAGATATTTTTAAAAACAAAAAAAATCTCATATCTAGTGGAAAAGATGTAGTAAAATGGTGTGGAGAGCAACATGGTAATTATTCGGTCAAGATTGGCTATCAACTTTTAGACAACAAAGAAGAAAGCGAAGAATGGCCAATGGATTTATGCTGGAGGAAAGAATGTCTTCCTAAGGCAGGTGCGTTTGCTTGGCCTGCAATTAGAGGCAGAATTTTAACTAGTGAAAGGAGGAAACGATTAGGGATGGTGGGACCAACGAAATGTGTAATGTGTACAAAGTATGAAGAAGAGGTAGACCACCTTCTTTTGAAGTGTGAATTTTCTTATGCTTGTTGGAGGATGGTACAAGGAAAACTACTGTGGCATGGTCCTTTTCCTAGGACACTAAAGGATGTTTTTTCATGTTGGCCATATAAGGGTAGAAAGTCTATTTTTTCTTTTGTGTAGAAAATTAGTCCATCTATGATAGTGTGGGATATTTGGAAAGAGCGGAACCGAAGAATTTTTCACCTGATAAAGGGGAATCAATAGAGAGGATTATAACCAGAATTGACACATCAATTGAAGAAGTGGTGGGAGTTGTAGCATCTTGGTTAAGTGTGAAGAATGTTATCAAAGGAGGATCCGCATCTTCAAAGTTGTTGGCCAAGAATAAAATTCAGGCCCGCTCATAGGCCTCAGTGGTATGATCTGTCGTATTGCAATCCTCATGAGAAATTAATTGAAAAATGGACTCCATCGAAAGAAGAGTGGATTAAGGAAAACTTTAATGGGGCATCCAAGGGTAATCCGGGTGAGTCTGGTGCAGGGGTGGTGTTTCGAGACTGGAAGGGCAACATTGTTGCATGGAGTGCCAAATTATTGGAAAGGGCCACGAATAATGTAGCTAAGGTGCAAGCAGCATCCTTAGCAGTCGAGTGGGGATTAGAACATAGCTTTAGGAATTTACATCTAGAAGGCGATTCATTGATTATTATCAATGCAATCATTAAGAGGGAAATGCAGGCCTAGATGTTAAACAAGTTTGTTCAAATAATAACTCATGACATGAAGTGTTTTATTGATTTCAAGATCTCCCATGTGTGTAGAGAAGGTAATAGAGAAGTGGATGTATTGTCTAAATGGGCTAGTCTGTTTAATGAAGCACACGAACATCAATTGGAATATATTCATAATCTCTTGATTGATGACACGGATGTAGTTACGGTGCATATGGCAACCCCAAAAAAATTGGAGGATTGGATTTGTAGATGAAGGACGTGGCAATTGGCATGATCCTGAGGTGCAGTTAATGTTGGATTGCGCAGACAGGCTGAAAATATATATTCCAACAAAACATTTATGGAGATGTAGTGTTGAAACACGGTTTTGGTAGCAATGAAGGTCGGTTATCACTAGGTGGATTGAATGCATATCAAATTTGTGTAAGGATTATGTGGGGGATAATTTTATTATTACACCACATCAGTTTTATAGTTCTCATTTGCAGAAGAGTTGGGTCTTCAAATTTGGAGGTGGTGGCATTGTAGAATTGTGACCATGGAAGCGAATTTCACTTTTAAAACATAGAAGAAACTTGTGTCTTTTGTGGGGAAGGCATCAAATAGACATATACAAGGTTTATTCCTTTACAAGGATGAGAGGTTGTTGAAGGCAGTAAAATTAATGTTGAGTGAGGATATTGTGCATATCAGCCATCGATATTGAACCAATATGGAAATCTACTCGCTAATTGTTGCATGAGGGTTAGAATTTGAAGATACAGTTGACAAGGTTCGGCGAGTACTAAAGGAGCTAATTGTAGAAGAGTATTTGGATGGCTTGGAGTATGTTCTTGAATGGGTCATCCCAAGGGTTGGCATTGATATTTCTGAAGGCATGATGGAGCCTAGGAATCTCATACCTTTCATGCATTGGACAGAGGATGAAGTAAAAGAAAGGTGCAAAGCAGAGGTATGTTGCGGATGGGAAGCCTTCAAGACCTTTGCAGGGCTTATGCGGGTGGAGGAAGCTCTTCATGTCGTACACAAGCTAGCAAGGGTGGAGATGGGTCTTGAATTGTGATTGTGGGTGCATACAAAGGAGGTGATATGAATACTGGTCAGGTTCAATGAGGAGAATCAACTTGATAGTTAATGGTTTAGTTTATATTTTCTAGTCAGTTGTCTTGGAGTCTAGGAGGTGATAGGGGTTAGCTTTTCTTTCTCTGTTAAATGTTTGGGTGAAAATGTGTCTGTTAGACTGGTTCATTTTGCTTCTCTAGTTTTGTATTGTTTCATGGTGGCTTTGATGGGATGTGTGTTGTATAAGATTTTTTCATTTTCATACATTGTAAAAACATTTTGTATTACAAAAATATACATAGCTTGACATTTAAATTATAAGTTGCATCCTTCCATATTTAGTTTTTTTTTACATTTCAAAATTAACTCAGTTGTATTCTAAATTATTACTCCCAACAATGTTAGTTTCTTCCAACTTTTTCCTTCCCTCCAATATATCTCTCAAAGCATATCTTACTATTACACTAACTATGTTAACTAATTTATTTATTTTATCTTTTTTTATTTATGCATTGATTGTAATTATATAAAAAGTGAATTAAAAATAAAAAAGAAAAACTAAATCCAAGTTGGCATATATCTTATAGAAAAGAGTAAGATAAAATATTTTAATAGGAATAAATAAATCTTCTTAATCAATCTAATTATATAAAAAAGTGAACTAAAAATTTAGAAAAAACTAAATCTAAGTTGGCTACTATTCCCATATCTTATAGAAAAGAGTAAGATAAAATATTTTAATAGGAATAAAAAAATCTTCTTAATCAATCAAATTAGGCTCACTAATGATAGTGAAATAATTGAAAAAATACCCATTTTTTAAAACACAATTAATAATATAAGACCAAATTTTAAAATGATAGGACTTGACTCTTTAAAATACAATTAGTAATTTACTATTAAAATATCACACAATTTATATAGACTTGACTTTTAACTCTGACCCGTGAATAAAATAGGAAGTACAAATTGAAAGGTCGCTCGAATGTTTGATGGGAATATGCAGCCTACAAAACAGTGGTTAGGTATATGTTTGACTACGTCTCTCTGCTTACACCCCAATAACAAATATCAACTGTGGTTAGGTATATGTGCCACCACATCATTGTACAAAATATGCAGGAACACATTATTATATTGTATGTTTGTAATTTATATTTTACCCTGTAACATTGAGAATATGTTGACCGATTGGCCGACTCACAGAAAGAGACTCCTTTTAACTTATTAGGAGTCCCTTCTTTGTTTCTGCTTTTTGGTAATCAGATGAAGTTAAACAAAGGTAAAATATTTTTTATGTTACTGTGAGATACTGATTTGTCGCATTTTGATGGGCGGGAAAGTAAATGACATCCTTTGGCTTAAAATTATCTACGGACTTTCTGATCAATTCATTTCAAAAACAGAAGACACTATCTTTACTGAGCGTAGAAATGGTAGATACCTAAATCTGCCAAATGAAAGATGGAATAATCTTTTGAACAAAACCCGTACAATAGTCAATTCAAAATTATACAGTTAAATTTAAATAATTTTTCACAATTGTCTCATTTTGATGGCGTGAAAGTAAATGACTTCCTGTGGCTTAAACTTATTAACAAGGCTAGGCTTCCCCGTCCGTATCATATACAAGCAGTATAAAATGTAGCAGGGGAAAGAGGGGAAGCATTAGAAAAGGAAACCCTAATCACAAAAATGCTTCGTGATCTCTTCGTTGCTACCAGAAAGGGCGATCTCAAAGTCCTGCAAGATATATATGGACAGAACCAGCGGCATGTGACCAGGGGACTTACTTTTGAAGGAAATAGTGCTCTGCACATCGCTACAAGAGAAGGGCATCTCGATGTTGTTAAATGGCTAGTTAGTGTGAAGCCCTGCTTGGCTGCAGCTCGTAATTCTGATAAGAATACGGCGCTGCATGAAGCTGCTAAGAAGGGTAAGCCTGAGGTTGTGAAAACTCTGCTTAAGTTTAACAAGTATGCTGTGTACAGGCGCAATCAGTTTGGAGAGACTGCCCTGATAATAGCTTCAGAGCACAGTCATGTGGAAGCAGCGGAGCTTTTGCTAGCAGCCACGCCATTGTTTCTGGTTTTCTGGCCAAGGGAGGACCGTCAGACATGCCTCAATACTGCAGCTTATGCAGGACATCTAGGTATGCTCTCACGCATACATTGATATTGCTTTTCTAAAAATAAATCAGCACTTAAATGGAATAAATCCAGAGAGTATCAGAAGCCATGATCTTAATTATGGGTAGAGGCAGAGTTAACTGAAACTAGGATTCGGTCAGGGATTACATATAAACCGGTAACTGCCATTCAAATTCCTCCATAATATTCTTTCTCCCATTCGATTTATAGTTGGTGAATCAAATGGGTGTATTGGTACTGGTAGTACTCTTTCTGCCATTTGATTTACAGTGTGGGGAATCATTTGGATGTATTGGTAGCTAGCACAGTTTAGGTAGTTTGAAGAAAGGGTTTAAGGAGACAGAAACAGTGTACAGAGGTTAGTTACAGGGATCCAAGTCATATTGATTTTTTTTATATAACTTAACATAATGATAAAGTAGTTTTTAAATTCAATCGTGTAAGACTTGTTTAATATCATTTCAAATCACATTCTATTCATGTTACACACTCCAAAAACTACTTACACCTAAAAATTGTTTTATTAATGTTAGACACTATTGTTCTATTAATGTTAGACACTTGAGTCCAGGAACCACTTACACCTAAAAATTGACTTGCTAGACCAAGTCTTTATGATTATTTTCCAGCCTGTTAAATGCTGTTCACCTGTTTACCAAGATTCTCGGCTATTTGTTTGAATGTTCATACCAAATGTTATATAACTTTTTCATTTGTTTGGCTAATTCTTCATGATTGTTTTCAGCCACTTAATCTAATCCTAAAAATTGTCGTTTGCCTACCTGCTTATTAAAATCCCTGTGCCGTTGGAAGGCATGGAGCAGTTCAATTGTATTTTTTTGAACAAGTATCCTAAAAAATTAAATTTGAATATATCGAACAGCTTAATTCATTTGAATTTTATATTTTTATTGAAAAAAAAACAATTGCAACAAAAAGCTGCAAACCAACAACAAAAATTAGCAAAGAGCTGCAAAGCAACAAAAAAATTACTAAAGGGCGGTCCGCAGCAGCAACAGAACAGCAGCTGCAGGTAGCAAAAATCAGAAGGAAAATGATAGGCAATTGCAACAACCGCCTACTGAAACAATTAGGAAAAACTATCAGCAACCTGTAGCAACAAACAAAGAAACAGTACACTGAATCGAGCTTTCACTTGAGGTAGCACAAAGAACATCAGCCCCTAAATACACCCCAAAACATTGTTTTGATCTGGAGCATTCCTATTAGTTGAACACAACATCATTCTCCAATCTGTAATTTTTCCAAATCAATCCCCCAACATAATCAGGTTAATTTTCCAAATCAACAATCTCTAGCATAATCGATCATATCCTCGTGATGAGGAATGTCTTTCTCCATAAACATATGCACTATTGTCATCATGCCAGCAATCTGAACTCCCTTCGGAATTGGATTTCTGCTTTTATCTTGAAATTTCTTAATTTGTACTTGAATGTTTTGTAATATTCCAATACAATCTGAATTTAACCTAGGAAAATTCTGTAGAATGTAAAAATGAGAAAAAATAACCCGACATCTAAACTTCCAGATGAAGTTAATAATTTATCTAAAAGACCAAAAGAGTGCAGTTTCCAAAGAGTCTCAGTATCTTTAAAGACCTCAAGGAAAAACATTTGTTTTTAAAATTCAATTTTTAATGACATGTGGGATCCCCCTAATTTTAATTGGGTGTGCTAGCAGCTCACACATTTGTGTCTTTGTTGATTTATTACTTTGTTTTGCTCTAAAATCTAAATATATATAAAACTAAATGTCTAATTCCTGCTTGCAGATGTAGTAAAGCTAATACTTGGTGAGTCTAGATTCTGCTTAAATATCATGCCTTTCATGCTGCTGATAGGGGATGAAAAGGGTGTCACCCCATTGCATGCAGCTGTTCATGGTGGACATAAGGAGATTGTCAAAGAGATATTAAGACCTGAGTTGAATGATTGGCATAAGAGCTTAATGACAAAGAAGGATAAATTTGGACGGTGTGCAATCCATATAGCAGCCATGAAGGGCCATGGAGATATTATAGATTTATTCATGACATCAATGCCAGATTGTATTGAGATACGAAGCACCTGCCTTAAAACTGTTGTGCACTTTGCTGTGGAATATGACCAACTATCTGTGTTCAAGAAGTTACTATTTGAAAATGAGGGCGAAACTAACGCCAAACTGGTGAGCTATGACTATGACATTTGGGGCAATACAGCCTTGCATTTGGCCGCCATGAATGGAGTGGATCCCCTGGTTAGCTATTTCTAACTCAAATACTCCTCATTCTTTTCTATCAATTTTCTCCATAATTTCATTGCTTTTGGTAAATGTCTGTCAATTTAGAATTCTGGATTGTGGAAATCTTAAAATCTAATATCTGTAACTTATTGTGTATTTTTTAATCTAATAAAGAGTAACAATTTTCCAAAAAAATTATAATTTAGGTTAAATATTTTAAAAATTAACATAATATGTTTAATCTTGATCTTTTAAAAAGAATATGTTATTTGTGCCTATTAATAATTTTATTGTATTTATGAGATGTGTATGAGAATATAAATTGGTTATTTTTTTTCAATGTTGCAGCTTGTAGACTACTTGTTGTCATTTCCTGGAGTAAAAGCAGATCTTGTCAACAATAAAGGTTTAAGCCCATTGGACATAGCATTACATGCAGTATCTCAAGATAAGCCAAACTTTGGTAATATTGTTCAACGTTTGAAAGATCATGGTGCTACACAAAGTTTAGTCTGCCATTGTAGATCAGAATCACCTCCTTGGAAGTCACAACAAACAACTAATAAAACTGGCATTGAGAGCAAAATATTGGATGTAGACACACTTGTGGCATCACTCATTGCCACAGTGACATTTGCAGCTGTATTCCAAATACCTGGTGGAACTGATAAGGAAAGTGGTCTTGCCAGTATGTCATTAGAAACAGTTTTTCATGTATTCTTATTCTCAGATTGTCTTGCCTTCTTTGCATCCATGACAGTAGTGATTGCATGGATTTTTCGAGAAAGATTGCAGACAAAACTTGTTGCAGATCGGTCAGCACTAGCCAAATTATCAATGGTAAGCTTCGGGATAGCAATAGTCTCTACATGTCATGGCTATTTACAGGTGAGATTGTGATAACATTTTTGGCACCATTACTTGCACTTGTGTTCTTATCATTGTCATGGCTATTTGAATATAACTTTCGTGCAACAAATGAGAGACAAGCAAGACTCAAGTGGGAACTTAAACGGGTCGTCATTTCTACACTCCCTGTGACTACAATTGTACTTGTTATCATTTTTGTTTATATCACTATATGATTAAATGCTTTCTATATAGAAGAAGCATGCACAATAGCATAATCTTTGATTTTTTAACAATACTTTGTTCCACTTTCTGTTATTTTGGATTGTATGAAGCGAAATCCTTTCAAGGGTCTACAATTGTTTTAAATATTGTGTTGCAACTTATAAATTAAGTATATTTAATGAAAATAATAGAGCTTATTAAAAGTTATTTGTAATATAATTTTAAATCATTTTTAGATATCTTGTTTTGGCATAGAATCACACATGGTATTATTATGGAAAGATTCAAATTGAATTACATTTTTGTAACATAATACTTACATTTTGATGATTAAGTTATATATTAAGTTTATAATAATTGTATTAAAGAAAAATATTTTATTAATTTACAACAAAATATATATAATATTTATATGAAAAAAACATGTATGCGTAAATATAAATACTTACTCTTTAAGATGGAAGGACCTTTAAGTAAAGCATATTTGTATTTTTCACAAAATTAATCATGGTTGTTGAGCAATCGGATTGATTGCTAACCATTTTTATTACTAAAAATTGGTTGTAGTTGACTTGGTGCCTACACATGATTTTCTATTTTCTAAAAAAATAGACATACATGATTGTTACATATAAATTTTGAACATTGATCCCAATCAAAGACCTATGCATTGAATAGGACAATAAATTTGACAAAACAAAAGGATTAGAAAACAAGTATTTAGTGTTCAATCCTTATTTGAACAAGCTAAACTCAAATAATAAGCAAGATCAATGATGAGGATGATGTGATCAAAGATGGTGCTAAGGAAAAGAAAGATGAATATGATGGTCATGATTATGGTTGTGAGTGTAACCATGATAATGAGGGACACATCGATGCAAAAGGGTCAAATTCAAGTGTCACTAATGGAAGATATAGTTTCTACATCTACCTCAACAGATGGATAAGAGATCCCAAAATTATTTATATCAAGGGAAAAGTTAGTTGTGTATTCTTAACAACAATTTCATTTTAAGGGACTTTAGCACAAGTGTGAAGTACACCAATAAATTTGGATAAGCTAGGAAACATTGGAATGATTTATTATCTTATGGGACTATGGTGGTATGAAGAATGTCAATGAGCATGTGCATGATGATACTATGATGTACATTGAGCATCTCGATTATCCCACAAAAGTCACCATGGTAAGGCATGGAATTCATGGCTTTAGAACTCATAGGGAAGGCACACACATACAAGTAGACTAACAACAAATGGTGTTGGATGTAGACTTCCTAAGATGATGGGTAGGAGAGACCAACCCATGGAGTTGGATTAGAAGATAGATCATGGATAATATAATATGAATAATGGATAATAAGAATATTATATAATAAGAATCCACCTAATAATGAGAAAAATTAAGTTTAAGTACGAGGACATTTTAATGGAAACTTTTATGTGTCTACATTTTGCCCCTATTTGAGATAATGCATCTTGTCGCGTTGTTTCAAAGAAAATGATCAACTGATATATGCCCCAGAGATATCCTGGTAAGGGTGATGATTGATTGGTTATGCCCCCTTGAGAGATTGATCGAACATATTGATGGAGATTGATCTCGTGATAGATTACAAAAAGGAGATTGGATAATTGATAGTACGCAAGTGATTATGTTGAGAGGCGTAACTGAACAATTAATGGAAATGATCAATATAGCCAAGTTGATAAGCTGATTAAGATGATTGAGCTGATTAAGATGATAGGGATTAATGCTAGTGCATGATAAGGTGATCCAATGATTGACTTGATTGATTAATCCAGGGGCGTTGAGATTGAGAAAACCAAGTTGATTGATTTGATAAAGAAATTGACTAAGAGACATGCATTAGTTGGATAAATTGTTTGATTGATCTTGCTGCAATGAGAAGAATAAAGAAGATGAAAGAGAGAAATGAAAGGGGTGATGAAGGAGAAAAGTGATGAGAAATAAGAATGAGTGATGAGAAAGAGGATATGAAAAGTGATGAGAATTATTGTGCTTTTTAAGTGCTTATATCATCATCGATCTTATTTATGGCAATAGGATAAAACTCATCTAGATATGAACAAGACCCAAATGAATCATCATACCAATTACATGAAAGAAAACACATCAGACAGTCAAGGAATGCCCCAGCTCACATGAGACCCATATGTCCTCAATTATCTTAGACAATCATGTCCTAAGATGAGTCACCATATTACTAAGGAACAATCCACAAGCAGCAAATAGGTGTAGATGCCCCATCCTTGTCTTTCTAGTCAGAGACATCCTGGAGATAGAATCTCAAGTCAGAGACATCCTAGAAAAGCTAAAAGACATGTCACCAAAAAGAAAATAAAAAATAATCAAAGATAAAAAGAAAACAAATAGACAATATATTTTATGCCCAGGTGATTTTTGTTCACAATTAATGTGTTTGATTTTGATAAAGTGTTGTTATGTCTGCTTAATCGTTGTCTTGTGATGTCATGAGTTTGTTGAAGTTCCAAAGCTACATGATCATCTGAAGTGTTTGTTTCATTGCAATATTTATTACATGTTTTTGGATTTTTATGATTTTTAGGGTTTTATAAACATTTTAATTTTTAGGGATTTTCCAGGACTTTATGATTTTTTAGGTTTTTTCGGGACATTTTATGATTTTTATGATTTTTATGATTTTTATGATTTTTTCAGGTCTTTTTTATGATTTTTATGATTTTTTTTCAAGACTTTTTTATGATTTTTATGATTTTTTCAAGACATTTTATGATTTTTTATGATTTTTTCATGTTTGCCCCTAGTGTCTAGCAAGGCAAGAGGGACTTTGAGCGAGTGAATGAACTAACGAGACATGGATAGACAAGTGAATGATGGCAGAGGCTTATACAATTTGGAAGGACTATCTCACAATAGGATAACATGTTAATCCAAGCATAGGGACCAAATATAGCAATATAAAGAAAGGAAATGGTGTAACGAATGTCATGTGATCTAAAGGACTGGACATGTCAAGAGGTTTTTTAATATTTTATGTCCTTAATTTTGATCAATATCAAGAGATGGCTTTTGATAGAATAATCAAGATCCAAGGGTGGTAATGAAGGATATGACCTGAAGGGTGTAGATCAGATGCAATAGATAGGACACGTAAAGCTTGCAAAAGGTCTTCAACCTTGTCAAGATCAAAGGTGGAAAATAGATATGCGTGTAGATAGAGTGAATGAGAGATAATGGAGGATGAGATGCACACGGATGGAACTTGCCCCCAGTGAATAGCTCAAGAAGATAAGGGATTACACATGATGCCTTCTTACCAGGGTTTCATATTGGTACTTTCCCAAAGCGCCACAAGAAGTGGTTTTCACACATGGACTAAATTATTTTTCTTTCCTTTTTTTCTTTTTTGTTTCAATTTTTTTTTCTCAATTTTTGGAAGATAATGAATGCCTGATAGGATATGGAAGAAGGAATCAAGCGTCTCGCTTCTTTTGATGATACCCTTGGAATATGTGTTTCAATATATCATGACTATGAAGGTATTCTCAAAGACGTAGGTAGGTTAATAAAAAAGGAATATCAGATGGATGATTGGAAGGAACTAGAGTATGGATTTATGCAAAGGATTGGATAAGAGGGATGGAAGGGTGAAAAACAAGTGTTGGATAATGCATGGGATGTTGGAAGAATTGTGCATGGCTAGATGGAAATGTTGGCAAGATCAACATTGGCACATACCTTGAGGGGTGGTGGACTGGTGGAGGAATAGTGGATTTCAGAGTTTGTGATTTTGATAGAAAGGTTGATGTGGATTTTAGGACACAAGGAGCCAAAATGGATAAAGGAGGTGAAATAGGTTTTAGGATAGTGGATGTGAGAGAAGTTGGGGTACCAAACTTGAATGCCAATTTTGATTTTTCTTTAGTGTACAAGTTCTGTACAAGTGACTTGGGAATCCACATTGTTCTTGATTTTTCATTTTTTTATGATATTTTAGAATGCATTGCCTCGATGTAAGACTTAGGA
This sequence comes from Cryptomeria japonica, assembly GCF_030272615.1. Classification (NCBI taxonomy): domain Eukaryota; kingdom Viridiplantae; phylum Streptophyta; class Pinopsida; order Cupressales; family Cupressaceae; genus Cryptomeria; species Cryptomeria japonica. Next base: position 11,949 of record NW_026730067.1, read on the forward strand.
AGCCATACAAATTTTGACTTTTCTTCTTTCTTTGTGGGCCTTTGTGGCCTTTTGGAAATTTCTTTTTCTTTTTGGATCAAATTTTTCTTTGTTTTTGCATGTCGATTAGATGGGACATGTTGGTCCTTTGATTCATGTGGATTTTTGAATATTGAAATTTTATGCTTGGCACCCAAGTTGCTTGGAGAAGGAAAAGAATCTGTGGATGAATAGGAATGATAAAGAGGTATTGTGGATGGATGGAAGGTGCTCGCAAATGTGTGTCTTTTTTGATCCTGCATAAGTGATGGAGGGATATAGGGACCTAAAATGGATGTAAGGGATGAAGGGGAAGGCATGTATTTGGATTTTGGTTTACTAGGGATACCAAGGTCTTCAGGAATGTCACTGAGGCCATGACCCTTAATATTTCCTTTGATATGGAGGGGTTCTGGCTTGTGAAGATCTACTCCTTTGCCTTTATAAATATTTTGACTTGTAGGATACACTTTTATTTGGGAAGAAGACATGAGTCCATTATGAGGTGGAGGTAGAATGTCGGGAATGATAGGATCATGAGAGGACTTTGTAGGAAAGATGGATCCTTGAGGTCAACATGGAGGATTATGACAAAGAGATGAAGGAATAATTTGATCTTCACATGGAAGAGGACCATTGGATAGAGTAGGAATGGTGTTTGACTCTTCATTTTGAACAGGATCATTTGAAAAGGTGGAAGAGGCATCATGATCTTTCTTAGGAAGTGGATTAGGAATGGGATTTGAAAAGATGATTTCCTCTTGAGATGGAAGGGGATCATCTTGGAATAAATGGAAAGGTATAAGGGGATCATCATGGGATTCTAGGGAGGTAGGATATTTTTCAACCATTGGATGGGATTGGAGAGTTTTGGTGTCTTGATCTTGATTTATGATAGGACTTGTTTCTTTATTTTTCATATTATCCACTTGACATGGAGCCACTTGTAAGGAAGGGGTAGTATTTTTGATCTACATGGGGGATTCTTGGAAGGTGTTCATGTTTTTTCATGATGGGGCCTTCGAGAGTGGATATGATTAGAATTGGAGTGCATGATGGCATAGGATCTAAGATAACTGAATCGTATAAAGGATTTATATATAAAAAAATGTATGAGCTTGGATTTGTACTGTTGATAGCCCTTGAGGGTCAACATGAGAAGTTTCATCATTAAGTTCATTGTTTGAGGGATATGGTCTAAATTGTTGAACATGAGGAGCCTTAGGAGATGGAGGCATCATGGAAGAGATGGAGGCAACTTGTGGAGCTTTTCTAGACTTAGGTTCATGATTTTGATCATTCTTAGGAATAGTGCCTCGTTTCTCTTAAGGTAAGTCATTAGGATCTTCGATTTTGAATGATACCATTATCAAGGAGGTCTTGAATCTTATGCTTGTTCTATCTATGATACGCTCAATAGTTACTCAAAAATTTACATCCTTGTGGGGTTGTGTTAGTCAATGTGATAAGATTGTGCTCAAGAAGCTCTTTCAAAGACAACTCAATAGATTGTCCCAAAGGTGTAAACTATCTATTTGAGGGATATTCAAAAGAAATGTTTCATTGTCTCAGTGAAGATTTCTTGTGATCTTGTTTGAGAGTTGGCTTTTGATTTTCAATCACTTGTTGTTCCAAATCATATATTCATTTTAGCATTTCTTGAAGTTTGTTGTTCTTGATATCTTGAATTTGTCTCTTGAAAGGTGTTGTTGATTCCTTTTGTTGGAATTGAAGGTCATATATTGTTCTTTTGAGAACTTGAATTTTAGCCAAGGTAGTCATGGGCATATATGGTAGTTATGATCTTTGACCTAAGATAATGTATGCGACTATAGATGGAATGGAAAGCCTAGAATGCAAAGGGAGGAACTATATGATATGAGTGAGATTAGGATGTAACTAAAGATCAATGCAAAGATTAAGGTCCAAATTATATGATAGGAAGGTGATATTGGGATATGATAAGGATCAATGCAAAAATGCAAGCTATGTGATAGAAAAGTGATGTACACCTAAGTCCTAAATGGGATATGAGGATGAATAATGTTTGATGCAAGGACTAAGGATACTCTAGGTCTGAAAAATATTTGTAATGTGAGGTTTGACTTGTGCTAAGATGGATAGACATAAAGATAAGTGATCAAAAAGAAGGGATGTTATGATAGGAGATGATGAAATCCAAGGGAAATACCAACTCAAAGACACTGATAGGCTCCCTAACTCAAGGAAGATGCAGCTTAAGTGATAAGGGTGATTGATGATCGAAATTTGATGTCAAACCTAAAATGAGAAATCCTAAGTGCAAGCAATGTTTTCTGAGTTTTTTTGGTTTTTTTGGATTTTGGTATGCAAGTAATAATGCAATGCTAGGACCAATGTTGAAATGACCTAAGGAACTTATGCAATGTCTAAGATTAGGTCCTAAAGGAATGATGGAAGGCTATGCAAATATTATGGGTATGATGTAAGGGAATCATTCAAGGGTATAACCTAAGGTTGGTATGCAACAATTTGATGTAAGGGTGCTATGCAAAGGTTTGATCTAAGGGTTCTATGGAAAGGTTAGGTATAATTAAATGAGATATGCAAGGATGAAATGTGCAAATAGGTGAATATTATGCAAGGACCTAAAAGGTATGGGAAGCTAGAATGATGTGACTATTCGAGGACCTTAAAGATCAGAACTTAAAAAACAATGTCTCAAGAGATTGAACTAATTATTTTGAGAACATGGGTTCAATGTTTCAACCATAATGTTGTTTTGCATTGCTTTTGTTTTACAATGTGGATGGATACTTGAAAGTTTAGACCAAGGTTTTTGTAAAGTGTTTCAATGTTGATTGTGAAATTTTCTTGTTTGTTTTGCACACACTTAGAAAATGGGAAAACATAATGTTTGTTTGATTTTTCAATAAAAACACATTCAAGCACAATCCTAAGGCTGGCTAGGACAATTGTTGTTCAATCTCACTTGGGGGGTTACCTCGAGCTATGCAATTTAGAGTAGATACTTAGATGCTTGACCCCACTTGCTCCACCCTTGGTACTCACTTCTCCGGGGCAGCGAAGAACCAATCCCCATGAAAACTCCCCATGGTGAACTTTGTATCTCCACTAAGAACTGTAAGAATGTGAGATGCTTCAAAGGTCCGACCTTTTGCGTCAACAACTAGAAGTTTTTTGGCTTCTAACACAAACGGTGTCCAGTAAGGGCATCCATTCGAGTGGCCATACATGCGGAAGTCTTCAATCCATTAAGGAAGGCTCCGAACCTATAGAGGTTGCGCTCTATTGGGTTTTTGGGGAGACATGTCATCGATATAAACTAATCAGCACCTGTTGCTTCCAACTTTCATCATAAACACATTGATTTATAGTGGTTCGAAAGAGCTTGGCTTTAGCTCGTTACCACTTGGGTCATTCCCTCTCACATAGCCTTATGGGCTACTCGGGAGGTAGGCCCTCTAAAAGGTAAAACAAAAAGAGCCTATTTCTCAAGACACAAAAGACACAAGTTAATTTTAAAGTACTAATTGAAGTGTTTGCTACTCTAAAAGGACAATTGGTTTCAAAATCAAGTCTTCGTCAAACATCCTACACCAAATGTCATTAGTAGTTTCAAATTATGATCTTCGACACATGAAAATAGATGCCACAAGAGGGAACCTGCACAAAATGAAATATTCGATATTAGTCCCCAAAATCAAAATAAATATATCAAAATAAATAAATAAATAAATAAAATCACACTCAATATTGAAATTGATCTAACAAACAAAAACTAATAATCTAACTTTAAAAAAAAAAAAAAAATTAATCTAAATTTGAAACAAAAACTTTCTAATCTAAAACAAACTTTCTAAATGAAAAGCAAACAAAAATTATCTAATTAAACAAAACTAAAACCTAAATTTAAAAACCAAAACAAACTAATATTAGAAAAAAAACTAAAAACTAAACTAAATTTAAAAACCTAATATTAAAAAACTAAACTAAATTTAAATATCTAAAATTAATATTAAAAAAACTAAAAACTAAACTAAACTTAAAAACTAAAAAAGGGCTAATATTAAAAAACTAAGTTAAATTTAAAAATCTAAAACTAACTAATATTAAAACCACATTATAAAAGAAAATAAAAAGAAAAAGACTAAGACCTTAAAGCTAAGTCAAGGCCCATGCTACGTGGGCTACTTTAAGAGCTTTCTAAATAATGCAAATAAACTTAAAATATTTCATAGAAATGCACTCTCACGGTATTACTAAGCCTGCAAAATACTTAAAAAAAAATTTCATGAAAACTTTTTTTCCTTTAACTGTCGAAACCGGCTTCCGAAACTTTCAAGCTAAATCAAGATTTTAATGCATAGACAAATTTCGTGGATTGTTTATAGATTTCACAAGGTATGCTTCATTGTTTGACAAAAGGTTGAATGTAAATTCAGACAAGATACATGTTCGTTAAACAAAATGCACACAAGTAAATCATTCTGCCAAAGGTTAAACCTACAAATGAAATCGTTAAAAACTTCAGGCAAACTTGCAACACAATAGATCATAATGTTAAAACTTCCATCAAGCGAAAACAAGACAACTAAAGGACGAGTATATGTCCCACCGGATATCGAGATCTAGGCTAAAACACACATGCATGCAACAGAAGTTCACTCCATTGCCCTCCTATCAACCAAGGTCTTGTGTGAATGGAGATTTAAAGAATGATTTGAAACTATGTAAGATGGATGTAAGATCCAAGAATGAGAAAAAGAGATGCAAGATGAAAGATGTGATATGCAAAGTGTTGATTAGATTGCTAGGCTTAGAAATGAAGAGGAGCAAGGTATTTATAGATGTCCTCACGAGGGATCCAGGTTGTAAGATAAATGTGGGATACAAGGTTAGTTGTGGAAATGTAAATGTTTATCCCATATTGATTAAGTGGATGTAATAGATGGATATGAAAAATGATAAATAGGGAATGGACTCGGTATGCAAGACATTTAGAAAATGGTTTTAATAATATAATATAATATAATATATTAATGGATTAATTGAATAATAATATAATATTATGATATAATGATGAAAAGTGAGATAATATTTTGATGAATGAATATAATAATGTAATGAAAAATGATAATGGATAATATATTATGAATAATGGATAATAAGAATATTATATAATAAGGATCCACCTGATAATGAGAAAAATTAAGTTTAATTACGAAGACATTTTAATGGAAATTTTTATGTGTCTACAAAAATAACTTAAATACACAAATTTCACTATTACACATACATACATACATATTACTATTAAAAATATAAATTATAAAAACACATACTAACAATTTTTATCAAATAATCAATTCATTCATTTTCACGAATTAAATAAATTATATAAAATAAACCAAAAATTTATTCATTAAACAATATACATAACATATCAATTCTTCTTGAGAAAAAAAAATTTATATATTTAATTCGCAACAATGATATAGCTAATTTCTTTAATATATCAATACATAGCCAAAAACAAAATTTAAAAAAAAAAAAGAAAATTATTTAGAAACAATTTAGAAAAAACAAATATATAAAATAATATTTATTTGTTCTCCCTTCTCTTTTTTTTTTTTCAACAAACAAAATGTTCGCTACCATGAGCGTTAAAAATCTAAGTGGCCATTTAATTTAAGCCATACTCTGGACTACGATGAGCGCCAAAAATAATTATCGTCAATCCAGACAATATAATATACACTAAAGTTTTCATATATTTTATAAGCAATTGCCACCTCAGCCGCAGAAAAACCTTTTCAAGCGTCGAATATAAAAGCAGGGTGCCAACATAAAGTGGTACGAAAATTGCGATCAACATCTCGGAATCATCCAACCATTTATATTGGGAGAAAGCTTCTTTATCCGTACTTTTCAAATTCTTGTAATTAGCGGGTACTATGACGATTCTGGCGGCGCTCACGATTGCTACTATCGTCCACAAGATGGAGAATAGCAAGGTCACCGCGGACATATGGGACAGCAAAGCCTGTCGTCCAACGTACTTCTCCGGCAAAAGTTGTGGAAATATCCAAGCCACAACCACTGTAAGGGAAGTAGTGAAGGCTGCAGTGTCAGAGAATATGAAAAATCGGAAAACACGACGAAATGCCATCTTGGCAGCTCCATATTGTATACTGTTTCTGTCATCCTCAATTCCCCCTGGTATTTGAAAGATGGCTGCAAATGTTACAGTAGCAATCAGTGATGCCACAATCATGTGCGTTTCAACATTAACTTTGTTTCCTCTTTTCTTCGAGTCATCGCTTGGATCAGTACTAGGAGTTGTATTAGACTTTGGTATGAGACTCGACCGAGTAGCTCCTGCAACTCTCAGTTTCTCAGCGATATTGGCACATTTGGGATTGTCAGATGCAATGTCAAGTGCAGTCATGCCTTCATCGTTGATGGTATTCAGGTCTACACCTGGAAATGAGACAAGGAATTCCACCAGCTGCATTCACCACAAAATTGTGTTACATTACATTAATAACCATTCAAATAGGGCTTCTCACAAAGCCTACTTGAGCCCACTCAAGCCATTGCGGCCAATGGAGAAAGCACTACTTATTATCCGCAAACTCTAAAGTACTTTTCCATTTACAAAAATAAATAAAAGTACAAGTTAATCTGTTTAACTATATATACGCTTGCAAGAAATAAAAATATTAATATGATGTTCTAGGAATTTATTCTTTTAGTCTTTTTAGAAGATAAGGTGTCAATTGCGTTAATTAATCAGGAAAGTATGACAAGTCCTAAATTACTTGTACACTATCACAAAACAATACAAATCCTAAATAGAGTCAATACTTACGAAAGAGAAGGAAACATATAGAGGAATCTAATGGATATTTATAATCACATGGCTATAGCTCATAAGGATAAGAAATATTAAATATTAAGCGTGTTTTTACGAGAAAATTAGGTATAATTAAGCTAGATTAATCAAGTTAACCATTAGAACTTAAATTTAATGAGCTAAATCCATAAATAATAATGAAATAGAAAAGAAATCAACAAAATGAAAGATAATTAATCTAAAACCTTCATTTTGTCAATTTGATTCATATCTTACATTGCTTTGTTGCATTATCATGTAGCCTAGTTCTCAGTGTTGCGTTGGGATTCCTGCATAAGATTGACATAATAATTTCGAAGATGGTGGTTCATGAAATTGGGAGAATGAAAATCAATTTATAGATTTCGAACGAGAAAATTGAACGATTGAGATGCATTTTGAGAATAGAACCTATCAAGGGTTGAGATCAGTTGAGACAAAACTAATTAGGAGTTGAACTTATTTGATTGATGAGTTAACTAGATCGATTGATCTGAATAGACGAGTCTATTCCAAAAACTTGATTGATGAATTAACTGAGTTAACTAAGGAGATAACTATGTTGCTTGAGAAGTTGATTGAATTGATTGCCCAGTTAGAAAAGGGTTTTTACCAGTTAGACTAGAAGTCAGTGCTAGTTAGGATTTTGACATGTGTTGTAGGAAATTGATTTGAAATTCAAATTTCAATTGTATTTGACTTGCGAAAATATGAAATAAAATGCACATTTTATTAAAATTATTTAAAATTAGAATTTGGGGATTTTTGAATTTTTTAATTAGCAAAGAATGAATTAGTTAATTAAATAATTTAAAGAAATTATTTAATTATTACAAATTTAATTAAATAATAAAGATTATTTAATTAAATGTATTAATTCACAATTAATTAAATAGTAATATTTAATTAATTATAAGAAAAGAGGCTAAATGATTCAATGATTAGAAAGAAATTGAATAGTTAGTATAAGATGAAAGGTGATGATTAAATTAGTTTATAAGAATGAACATTATATTAATTAAATAATTATAGAATTGTTTAATTAATTAAGAGGAATAATTAGCATGTTAGTGGTGAGACATTTTTAGGTGTCTACAGAGCATACTTCCATGTTAACTATCAATAATGGAGGATTCAAAAATATTTTGAAAATGATTCATATAAAATCACTTACAAAATCTTGCAAACTTCTGACACCAACCAATCCAAGAGAACATGGATTAAAAGTAGTGGTAAGTGAATATAAGTTTAATAAAACTTCCCAAGAAGATGTAATAAAAAATGGAGATATTTGTAATAATCTACCTTTATATTATTTGATTCCTTGGAGTTTACAATAGCACCCTTTTATGGAAATTGACTTAACAGACCAACCCCAATTTTATAGAACAAGCTTGCTTATATAATATTGCATCTCAATTTTATACACAAAGACTTACAAGTATTTAATATCTATAAAGAAAAACACATAATTAATAAAGAAGGATTTCAATAATGCATGGAGCTACCAATGATAGATACATGTCTTCATTAAGAGAAAAAAAATCTTACGAAAAATTCTTGGATCTAATAATCAATCCTTTTATTGTGTGCATCATCCCTAAAACAACTTGTCCATATAACAAGTAATAGAGAAAATATAAAACCTACACAAATCAATTTGCCATTGTGATAAAATAAATTCTTAGACATGTAAGATTAGAGCATGATTTTCTATATTCAAGAACAAATACTAAACAAGAGATGTGAATATAGATAACATGATAACGTAACGGTCCATTATATGGTTCCATTAGTCTTTAGAAATGTCTTCTACTTTCATAAATTATCATAGTGTAGTATAATTATACACACATACACACACACACACACACACACACACACACACACACACACACACACACATATATACATCTACATACATATATATATATAGATATACATATACATACATATATATATAGATATACATATACATATACACATATATACATATGTATATGTGTACATATGTATATACATATGTGTATATGTATATGTATATCTACATATACATATGTATATACATATGTATATATGTGTATATGTATATCTATATCTATATATATGTGTGTGTGTGTGTGTATGTAGATGTGTGTGTGTGTGTGTGTGTGTGTGTGTGTGTGTACAAATATATACACACACACGCATACACACATACACATACACATATAAGCATACACATATACACATACACATATACATATATATGTATACAGATATACATATATATACATATATATACAACCCATGCATCACTATGAGGCTAACAAGGAAGACCAAATCTATAAAATGCAAAACAATTTAAGTATCATATGTTTCAATTGAAAATCATGCATCTATCTTTATACAATAGGATAACATTTAAGTATAATGGTACAAATGGGATTTTAAATAATATGAGGCTAGCCATTCTTAAGATAAGGAAATTTAAGTGTAATGCTATGGGGTAGGTTTTCCTTGGGTACCATGTGGGCAAAACCTAAGGTATAAAAATGAAAATTGTCTATTGAATCATGGGAACTCTTAGGTATAAAATTAAATCATATAATTTTGGGGGACATAGGAAATATGGAGGTAAGAATATGATACCACATGGTTGGACAAGGGGCATGATAATACAATGTAGACTATCCTTTAGTTGACATTATGAGAGAACTAAAAAAAGTGGGGGAGAAAAGAAAATATAAAACTAAGACTTATAATTAATAGGCATAACTTAAAATAGAGAAAAATTCATTGTAGTTCAAACACTACCTTGTAGATTTGGAGGATTGAATTGAGGACATATAATTCCTCTTTCATATAAATTTTGTAATAGTTGTTATCTACTCTTGTTTAGATATAATGAGGAAAAATTTAGACACTCTTATTCTTAGTCCAATTATGGTAACTTCTATTATGGCACATTTTATAGTTCTCCAGTCCTTACATTTGACTCTATCACAACCAACATACTCTAGACTAGTATTATGTTCTAATTGATTTAGGTTTCTACTTAGACTAAGAGAACATATATATCAATCCCTTTAACAATATATAAATTCTTGTATCAATATTTGGCATAATTTAGTAGTGGATCTAGAAGAGTCTTTAGGAATTTTAAAAGAGTTTAATCTACAATTTTGCTCTTTCCATATATTTATCCTCGTAATGTTTTGAGTTACATCCAGATATCTTCTTCCTATATTTTCTTCCTCCAAATTCCTTTTTAGGAATAGGGAGACATTTTGCATTCACACTTGAGTGTGCTTATTCCTAAATGGATATACCTTATTTAGTGAGCATGAATAATATTTAGCATTAATTACCAAGCATCTATCACTAGTGTAAGAGACTATGCTTTAGGGTTAGCTACATAGTCTTCCTTTTTATTTTTGCAATATTTTTTCTTCTTCTGTGGGTTGTATCCTTATCTTTATTCTAAGAGATTATTTTTTGCATTGGTTGATAACACAAATACACATTTTCATAGATCCATTCAATTTGTTCTAGCAACTAATCTTTTCTTTTGGGGAATTTTTCATACATTTATTTTATTTTATTATATATATTGCATTCATTAATTTATATGTAGCTAGGATGAAATTTATTATGTAGGTATCTACTAGTGTAGTTCATATGTCTATTACAAATTACTTTACATATACTTAGGTAAGTATTTACATTATTATTCCTTATTGGCTTGACTATATACTAAACCTATGAAAATGTCCCTTAATATCCATTTTTATTATATATATTTACACCCATTAGTGGACTATCCTATACGTAAAAAACTTATAGTTCACTTATGAAATTATATTGCAAATCATAATAGATCTCTTATATATTTTCAATTAAATCCTTGGTCTAGTGGAATAGTCATGTCTTGAATCTTTTATTTGATTTTGATGTGTAAGTTTATCATGTGTAGCTTGATATTGTCATTGTAATCTAGTAGTTATATCTCATCAAAGAGTCATAAGTTATCGTTTTGCATTTTGTGGTAGATTTCACATGCTATTATATCACTTTGTACCAAATATTATAATATATTCTTGGGTAAAAATATAATACATGTGAAAAAGAATATTCTTTGAATATGGATCAAATAGCATGAACTTTAAATGGTTGAAGTAATAAATGCACCCCTAGTGATAAAAAAGATCTTAATGTATGACATAACATGAAATTGATAGACAAAGAGAGATTATTGTGTCTTGAACGTGATTCTCAGAGTATGGTTAGGTCATATGAGTAATGGGGAAATAATAATACAACCTTTTATTTCTATTATGGTAATTTGACTCACCAATATGGTGGATTCATGGGATTGAACAGCTAAAAATATGTCACCATGATAGAGCATGTAGTTTATGACATATGGGAAAGATAATGTGATTGTAAAAAAGTTTGTGATTGCCCCCCATGGCTAAATAATCATCAAATGGTTTGATTGATATTAAATATTCATGTGACTTGATAAGCATGCAAATCAAAATAGGTAATATGAAATATTAATGGGGAAATAAAGATAGTTGTACTAAATGTGGAGAATAGCATGATGATTTTCATTAGGGAAAAGGAAAATAAATTAATAATCAATAAATAGTTTTACCTATGTATAATGATCAAGCATAATATCATTGTAAATTCAATATGTTAATTAAGTATTTCATTACTTTTTCATATTCAATAGATAGGATGATTGCATTGATACTAAACTAGGAAGAAATGATGAAGGGTCTATTCTAATTAATTAAAATTATATTTATAATATTTTTATTATGATTAGGATTGTTTGGAGTCATCTCCTAATTGAAAATATCTTTGGACAATTGGATTAATTTATGTTTTCTTTAACTATCTTTGGTATGTTTGCAAGCTATCCAATGCCTTATACTCCTCTCAATTTAGTTTCTTACATATAAAATCATCAATAATATGATGAAAGGGAAATATATAATGATAGAATCTAAAGAAATTGAGGCATTATGGTTTTCATATCATAAAGAGTAAGGCATTTACCCAAAAAGAGTACAAATGCTATAATAACATAGTCATGATAAAATAATACGCTATGTATATTTTGATTAATAAGAGTGGGATAGGGTTGTATAGTTACATATCCACAAAGAGACACCAAGAGTTCATGAGGGACGCACAACTAGCAAAAAAAAAACCCACCAAAGCAAAAAAAAAACATAATAGGGCAAAGAGAGAGAAAACAACTAAACTAAAAGAATAGCTAACAAAGAAGAATCAAGACAACTAAAACACATAACAACCACCAAGCACAAACACAAAGAGATGGTATACTACATGGGGGTACCCTTTTCCTACCAATCTTGGCACAAAATAAGAACTCTATCAAATAAATAAAATTACTTAACCCAATCCTAGAGCTAGAGGAGATCAACGCAGAGTCAGGGGTGGTTTTAACCAAGGTAGTTGTGGGGCCAGAACCCATGGCTAGGGACTCCATCCATTTTTTTTTTTTCACCTTCTCCTTTCCATATAGTCATTAATAGCTTGAAGGGAGGCATTGTGCTTACTAGCTACATTCCTGCAAGCATGGTTGACCTCCTTAATTTTATTTTTAAGGGCCTCATGGGTTTTATTGACCTGTGACAACTCAAGATATGTCCCCACCATCGTGATCCTAGAGTCCATGTCATCAGTCTTTCTACACACCTTTTCCCACTACCCCATAATGCCAACAAGATCATTGGCAATTCTCCAAACTGTCATTTTTCAAATAATCCACCCAAGTGTTAGTCCTAGCCTGTGACTCAATTGTCACCTCAAACTGATTGATCTTTTTTATGGCCACATTCATCTATGAAAAGAGCCATTTTAATAGCTCTACCTATCTTTGCATGTCCTCATGCAGGTCTTTCACAATTTTAGTTATAACTGAAGTCACACTTAGACATTTGGTATTAGTAGACGAGGTAGTATTTATGGTGATAGGGATAAGGTTATCACCGGTTTTAGTAGGGGATCAATCCAACCCCATAGTATCTGCAGAGTTCAAATCATTCAAGGAAAGAAACTAAGAGCCAAAACCATCAACAATCTCCACATTTTATTGCATCTCAGGTTGAACATCCAC
>NW_026730068.1:0-25000 GCF_030272615.1 Cryptomeria japonica
AACCCTTATACTTAAGGCATCTGCTACCTTATTAGTGACTCCTTTCTTGTTCTTGATGGAAAATGTGTAGGCCTACAAATACTCAACCCACTTGACATGTCTTTGACTCAATTTCTCCTACCCATTCAAAAAACTAAGTGCATGATTATCAGTGTAGACTATGAACTCTTTAGGTAACAAATAATGCCACCACTTCTTGAGTGCTTTCACCATGGCATATAACTCTGGATCATAGGTAGAATACTTTTGTTTTTCTTCATTGAGCTTCTCAGAGAAAAATGCAACCAGGTGACCATCTTGGCTCAATAAAGGGCCCTATTTTCAACTTTCAGGCATCACACTCCACAGTGAAGAGATGATTGAAATCAGGGAGCCTAAGGTAAGGAAGTTCTACTACCTTTTTTTTTAACAACTCAAACCCTTTCTCTCCTACACTAGTCCACTTAAAATAACATTTTATCCCACCTTTGATGGTGCTCAAGATAGGTGCACACACATGGCTAAAACCTCTAATGAATTTCCTGCAAAAAGAAACTACAAAACCAATTCACTATTGCTTCCACTTTTGATGGATCCATTTTTAAACAACCTTGAGAAACTACAAAACCAAGATACACCAATTCATTTTTGAAAAAATCACATTTATCCAAGTTGATCATCAACTTTTCTTTATGTATCTTTCTTAAAACTTGATTCTGATGTTTCATATGCTCCTCCTTTGATCTGCTAAAAATCAAAATGTCATCAAGATAAGCAATGACAAACTTACCAATGAACTCTGCAAGAACCTCATTCATGAGTCTCATGAAGGTGCTAGGTGCATTTGTGAGCCCAAAGGGCATCACCAACCTTTCATATAACCCCTTATTTGTGTTAAAGGTTGTCTTCCATTCATCATGAGGTCTGATCCTAATTTGGTGATAGCCTGATTTCAAATCCACTTTAGAAAAGTAGCAAGCTCCACCTAGGTAGTCCATTAGATCCTCAATCCTTGGTATTGGAAACCAGTATCTAATTGTGTTTTTTTTTATGGTCCTTGAATCAGTGCACATCCTCCACTTACCATCTTTCTTACGTGCCAAAAGTGTAGGCACTGGACATGGACTTAAACTCTTCTTTATCGACCCCTTATCTAGCAATTCCTGCACTTGCTTTTCTATTTCCTCATTTTGAGTAGGTGTCATTTCGTAAGAAGATTTGTTTGGAAAATTTGAACAAGGTATGAGGTCCATCTGATGGTTAACATCTCTCATTGGGGGTAAGACATCTGATATCTCATTGATAACTATGTCTTTGTACCAGTCTAGTAAGGTCTGCACCTCTTGCGATATCACCAGATTGGTTTTAGTCTTTATCTCCTCTTTGGGTTTCACGATAAGAGAAAATCCTTGGTTCCCTTCATGCTTCAAAAATTTCAAGAGCTCTTTCCCACCAAGAAACATACACTTGATCCAACATGTCTTTCTACCCTCCTTGGTGATAACATAGGAATTCTTCTCCCCATCATGTATGGCTTTGACATCATATTGCCAAGGGCATCCTAACAATAAGTGGCATCATGCATGGGTAATATGTCACATATAACACTATCCTTGTAATCTCCTATTTCAAAATCTACCCAATATTTCTCATCTACAAGCACATGCTGGCCCTTACTCAACCAAGATACCTTATCTGGTGTGGTATGTGGCAACCTTTTCAATTCTAGTTTTTCTACCATCTCAACTACTATAATATTCTTAGTAGACCCTGAATCTACTATAACTTTACAAATCTTACCATGAGATCTGCAGGTGGTTTTGAAAAGTGTCTTCCTTTGTGTAGGTTCTTTGGACTGTGGTACCTTCAACAAGGTCCTTCTTAGCATCAGGTTCTCTCCATCTAGGACTTGTCCCACCTTGCTGATTGGTGAGGTAACACTTTGACATTCTTCTTCTTGCACCAACTCAGTTCTCTTGTCTCCCATTGGAGAGCTTGAAGTATTTTCATGAGACCAGCTCATGGTATGGCCCACTTAATGACAATGGTAGCATTTCCCAGTGAACATTGTGGTTCCTCTTCCCAGATTGCCAAATCTACCTCTATAGTTATTTCTCCCTCTACAGTTGCCTCTAAACTATCCTCTTTTATTAGGATTATCACCACCGTTATTTGATTGATTGCCTTCATCATTATTGTTGGGATTATAGCCCCTTCCAAATTTGCCTCTTCCTTTGTAACATCTGCCACCTCTGCCCCTTTGATTATGTTCACCTTTCTTTTTGATCTTATCTTCTACTCTCAAGGCTAACTAAAAGCATTTATGGACTGTGTTAGGTGCTATCATGTTGATCTCATCTTGAATGTTTTGTCTAAGGCCATTTAAGTACCTTGCAACCTTCTCCACTTCTTCCTCTTGCTTCCTAGCTCTTAGGGTAACTTTGTTTAACTCCTCTATAAAGGTACTTAGATCCATTTCTCTTTGTTTTAGGTTCTGAACTTCTTGTGCATTTGCACCTCATAATCTATAGGTAAGAATTGAGTTTTAATCCTAATCTTCATTCTCTCCCAAGAGATGATCTTCTTTCTCCTGGTTTGTTCTCTTTCTTCTTGCATCATGTTCCACCATAGTAGGGTCGATCCCTTCAATCTTGACTTGGCCAAATTGACCCTCTTTTCTTCTGCAAATTCCTTGTATTAAAAATGATAGTTCAAGGCTTCTATCCAATCCAATAACTCTTCTCCATTTAGGCTTCCACTGTAAATAGGTAAACCTTCTATGTTGTCTTTATTGAGTGACTTGAGGGAATCTAAGAAGATCTGCTGATCTTTATCCAACTCCTTTTTTGTTATGACCCCTATCACATCTCAATCTTCATCATCAGTTTCATCACCCCATTCAGTGACCTTGCCCTTGCCTTTCTTGGTTTCTTGCTCCTAGGCTTCACTAAGCATATCTTGGACCAACTTCATGATGGCCTCTTGGATCATTAACTTTGGTGGCATGCTGCTTCCTTCTGACTCTACCTCTTGGTCTGACATACACCACTTTGTTCAATCATTTGGCTCTAATACCAATTTGATGTAGAGTGGATTGTCTCTCATTGGTTTGTGCTATCTTGTATAGGTATCTCCTCAGAGCTACACAAGAACCACCCAATGATTCAGCACCTCATACCCTCCAAGGGTCTACAAGACCTACCATCTCTGACCTTCCCAAGGTCCTTAGGCAAGGATAATCTCTTGTTGTGTTGTGAGTTCCATTTTCTTGCTTTAGATACCTTGTTTTCCCACTCTCTTTCACACTCAACCTGAGAGTTCAACCCCTCTACCACAGGATCTTCATTCCCCACACTAAACACATTAGAATGGACTATTTTATATGGATTCCCAACCCTATTACTTACTCAAGATATTTGACACTTACGAGTTTGGTGTTTTACAAACAAACTGCACTTTTAGGCTTAGTCGGTTCTAGTAGCCCTGTCAGCGAGGTATTCTGCATTTACCGGTTAAACTTCCTAAAAAACCATTTGAACTTTTTGTCATTACAGACACCCTTTTCGGATTTATATACAAAATCTCAAAATCGGAGGTGGGTTTCGTCATTAACATATCTAACCCTTACTGGCTAACTAGGCCTAATTGCCCCTTTCTAGGCCTTAAAAATAGGGATTGATCAAAACTCCTTCACTAGTTTGATTGCCTAAGTGAATATATGATAGTTTGGGGTCTGTACTTCCACATGTAATTCCAAACCAATCATACTTCTCCTTCACCCACCGAACTCACCCAATTAGGGCATGTTATCCATGATTCCTAACACTTGCCAACTCAACATGCCAAGCTTAGGGTATGGTGGAAAATCTCTTATTTGGCTTCCCCTGTCTCAAAAACAAAAAGAAAACGTAGAATACATTGCAACCTAACATTCCACAAGGTTTTAAAGAGGAAACCCAGCATGGAATGTTAGGTTGGGCCAATTTTTCTCTCAAAACCCTGGTTTTTAGGGCTCTTAAACCCACCTGTAAAAAAATGGAGTTTATTCACAAAATACAAAATTTCAAGACTCAAATCAATAAACAATGAAGGCAAGTTGCTAGACTAATAATTCATGTCCTTTTTTGGGGATTCTTGATCCATACAGGTCGTACAAACTTGCAAAGAATAGAAAAAACTCAGAATAACACACACAATTTGGAAACCAAAATTGTTTATTTTCTTTAGATCTTCAATAAACTTCAACAACCAATTATCATCGATCTTTCCAAGCCTTATACTAGCCTTGGAGTAGTTACAAATGCTCACAATTGATTATGTCAATGAACTAATCATTGGTGTATGAAAATGTTGCAAAGTTTCTATGAGCAACTTTTACAACTTTTGCAAATTGTTGCATAGGTGAGCGACTTTGCTCAAACTCAAACTTGGTCACTCTCAAATGACTCATATGACCTAAAAAATCTCAAAACAACATCAACCAACCTACATTAACCCAAGAACAACTTATCCTATTAAGTGATCTACCTGGCACCCTTAAGAGCTCACAAGCCAACATTGGCCAAACAAAGATTCTTAGGGCCCTTAAAATCATTTGAGCACACACTATGTGGCCTCTTGGCCTTATTACAAAGATAAAAACATTATTCCAACATCGTGCAAATAAACTCAACAAAATATTGCTAAGTGCCCCTGCACCATCTTCTTACCTAGAGAAGCATCTATTCATCAATACATTGACAAGATAGTGTGCCATTGATTAATACCCCACCTTCCCTGTTGTCGACAACATAATTATCAAACCTGAGAAGTCAATAACACAACATACTTTGGCTTAGAAGAAACTAGAGATCTTAAAGTTTTGCTTATCTATAGAAGAAAGCTTCACTAGTAAATATCGTAGTGTCGGATAATGGACTATCATACTTCTCTACATGAATAGAGCTATATCGAAATAGAAAATATATTATGTAAGTGTGCAAAATAAGTTAAAATTTAGTCATAAGATAAAGCCTAAAATGCCTCAACCAGTAGGCAATGACTTGATTAGAAAACAAGATATATATATTTCTTATATTAGAATATATATACAACACATACTACGAAGCAAACAATGTACTATTTCTCTATAAAAATGCTCCAAAATACAAGGTAAAAAGCTATATGTTGATAAAAGTCATGTTGTTGTGCTTTATATTTTTTCATGTCATCATTAATGAAAAAAGTCACAATGATAATATTTTTAATCCAACTCTTTTAAAATCTTGCCTTAGTTGGTTAATATTTTGAGAACAAATCAAATTATTTTCATAGAAATATAAACTACTAGAAACTATGCTTTGTAAACTATGACCCAAAATAACTATTTATTTTCATGAAATATAGAAAAGAATAAACAATCAAACCACAATAATTCTATTTTATTCCTTTACTAGCATTGGTCTTGAGGACTAAATTAGTACCAAATAGCCAATCAAAATTGTTTGTAGGGTATTTTACTTTACCAATCAAATTATTATTTCACTCCACATAAGTGTTCATGGTGACATGCTAGATAGAATAGTTCACTGTAGATCACACATAGGAAATAAAATAATAATAACATAAAACAAAAGGTAATAAGAATATTAACGTTTGAAGTAGGTGAATAAATGAACTTCATGAGAAAGTTCAGATTAGTGCGACCATATTGAATGTTTGAGGAGTGTTACAATTCAAATATCAGTTAGCAGTTCCTATTATTCTTCAACATCTTTGAATATTTTCAATCATCTTGTAATAATATGAAGCGATAAATTTATTTTACTTGTTCACAATATTTCAATATGCAAATTTACAAATTAGAAGAGCTTCACTATCATAACCATCATGTATCTCAAAATGATAGATATTTTAGCTTATATACACATCACAAGGTCAGTTTTTGATAAAAGCCAACACATAATTATTAAGTACAAATTTTGAGATCAGATCTTAAAATTGAAAGGCTAATAGTTTAAGTGGCCACCTTTTTGAGCAATTTTATGAAGACTAGGGTTGAGCATGCAAGTATTCTCAAAATATGTCCTTTAAATGGAACACTCAAATGTCAAGTCCTATGAAATAGAATCTACTCTTAAATTTGAGACTTTATGAATCATTAAGAGTGGGTTTAATAATGAAGTCTTAGGGTAGCATAAGATACATCTTCTTGAGTTAGGGATAAAGTCTAGCCTACAATTATCCTAAAATTATATATGGGAATGGACGCTAAACCAAGTGACAAAAGGGTTGTGAAATTAGCTTTTCACCATTATAGAGAATAATTTATGACACTACAAATAGTCCCCAATTTTGTTGACCTATGCCAATACATGATTATGCAAGGCAAAGTGAAAATAAATAAATAATTATCAAGAAGGATACTTAAAAAGTATGTCATAGTGGACATCAAATATTATCAAGTGAGATAATGAAGCTCTTACAATGGTAACTTATAATTTAACAAAGTTAGAAACTACATCATGAAAAACTAATTTATTAGCAAAATAAAAATTATCATAAACATAAACAAATGTTTTAGTTAAAATTATTCGTAACAGTGATGAAATTCAAGGTTGGACATATGCCCCTTTTTTTTTCTTCCTTATATTGAGGTAGAATATGGTAGTTGTATTACCATAATCAATCATTATAAAGGTGATGAAAATTATTTCCATAGGGCCATTTAATGGAATAAAAATGGGTCAAAGGGCACTTGAGGAGAACAAGTGTGGAACAAAAAATCCAATTCAATAAGCTGCACAAAAATTGGAGTTCACAAGAACAAGTTATGGTGGATTACATGAAATAAACAAAATTAGGGATTAGAGAATTTTAACATAAATAGTGAAATTTTTGACTTTTTACTATTTATTTGTCTTATTCATCCTATCATCATTATAGAAGGGTCCATGTGAGTGGGATAGTAGTAATGCCACATAGATAATCATATCAACCATTAAAGGTCTAGGTATAAAAGGCCCATGTCACATAGGTTGTCTAGGGTCATAGGGCAGACCACTCAATCCTTGTTTTTTGTTTTGTGTTCTATTATAGTTTTTCATGGAAAACAACCCTTTTAGGCTATTGGTGTCCATTTTAGGCACTAAAGTTTTACATGGATTTTGAGGTCTAGATTATGTGTCTACATCAAATCTAGGCACCTATGTCCAGCCTATTGTACATGTCATTCCCCCTTAAACTTTATTGATTTTATGAAATTTAGTTTTCTGATGAGAAAAGTTGATGATATTTTATATTATCTCATTTCCCTCTAGTGATGTGATAACATAAATATACAATCAAATATAAAATTTTCTCAATAATTAAACTTACTCACTTTTACTCAAGGATGTAGGAAAACTTTAAGAGATTAATGTATGGTTGGGATACATCATTCCTTCAATGAGACTTCGTGATTTCATTGCTAGTAGCACTCATGGATAGAGGAACATAGATACCTCCACTTTGTATCTTCTAGTTGTGCAGATGAAAGTCACATTAGAGGATATATATCAGATTATACAACTACCTATGTCGCATGAGGTAATGAGTATTCTTGGGCAATGATCAAAGATCAATATTGAGGATGACCATATTTACTATATCAATAGATTTTTGCCAAGAGATACAATGTAGATATGATATGAACACCATTTAAGAATATGGAATAATATGTAGGTATTCCATGGTAAATTGAAAGGATGTAATGATATCAACTATTCATTAGTCATTATGAGTACATCTTCATGCCATTCTACTATGTTAAACTGACCGAGTAATTTAGTTAGATACAACAAGTTGCTTATGGATCGCTAACCTACATAAGATTAACTCATAGCATAGTGAAACTTAGGGATGAGCCTTGACCTATGACCCTCAATGTTGCATTAAGTGACTTACATGGTGATGAGTTAGAAACACTTCTTTCATATGCTTATGATGATGTAGGTGTCACTCAAGACTACCTTAGATGGTGGAGCACTACATTGTTATATCCCTGTGCTTCCTATAGACCATCCAAGTGACAATCTTAAGTTGTGGGTACATCATATAGATGACTTAACGAAGGTGGAGATGGGTGATGATGACTATGAAAAATTGAGAACAAAGGAGGGAGAGAGATGATAGGATATGGATGATGATATATGTGAGGATAGATCTCTGTTTTGAGGATATTTATTACTACATTACCCTCTTAAGGAATAACACCAAGTCATTATGAGCATTGGGAGATTGGTGGAGCTACTATTATATTTCCACTAGCCTTATATGTGACTATTGTGATAGATACTATTACCCTAGTCTATCTCTATTGATAATAGAATGATCTAGATGAGAAGACTATATATTTGTATTAATGTATAATTAAGTAGAATACTACATATTAGATTCAATTTTGATATACATGATGAAATACCTAGTTACAATTTTTTTTACTTCTATATAGTTCGCACATAGGAATGACATGATTTTATAAAAGTTTAAGATGATCTGATATATTTAATCTAACAAAAATAAGAATTGAGAGTCATTTGTTGAAGATGACCCACATTTCAAAATAAGCACACAATATTTCACTAACTTTCACGAAAATAGTTCAAATGATTTAAAATTCTATAAACAACATCTCCTAATCCAAGATTATGTGGAAAATGTTAGAGTAGGTTATTTTACCTTACCCATGAAGCAATCAACAAACCATCCTTCATGCATGAGAGAAGCAACCTAATAAAATACTACGTCACCAATATACAAGATATATTCATTAGAGGTCAATACAATGTACAAGAGCCTTACTTATAAAGGAAAAGACAAAAGAGGGAGAACCAATGATGTGCGAAGGTAGGTACAACCACATACACAAAATAATAGATGTAGGTAATAAGATAATATTAAACTTTACCTAATCACCTAGAAATATTAAATGTTGGTTACCCTAAGTGAAAATTATGGAGTACAACATGCAAGATGAGATTCATTATGGGTTCTGACCACATTGCCATATTAGGTACTCAAGTACAACTACAATGAAATGAAATGCAAATATCTCACAAATAGAGAAAAGGAGAATAAACCTATGGGAGAAAACTCCTCTCCAAAAGAGAGAACATGATGGATAAAAAAGCCTCCAATCCAATGTCCAAAAATCAACAACATGAAGAACATCACTAATGCACAAAGATGATGACCAAGATCAAGAAGACAACAATCTAAATGAGTGCCCCAAATGACACTACTCCAACAATGATTGGATGGAAACAATGGCAAAAAAAAATCGGTCAATCAAAAATATAAACGACACATGAATCTACATGAGTGACTCCTACAACCCTACTCAACCAATCAAGTTGCATGAGTGATCTTATCATCACTACTCAACCAATTCATGTTGACAATATAGGAAAAAGAGTCTAAAGAACGATGATCAACTAAGGAATGAAGGTTTCTTCCATAAAATAGGTATGCAAGAGTGTCTCAACTCACTTGAAGAAAAACCAAGAAACACTAGCCCAAAGAAGAATTAGCATGAACAATACAGTACCTCCCCATAGTGTTTTTGATAAAGTTAAAAGGGTTTTACATGGACCCGAAACCAAAAGTTTTACAACAACTGGCCATCAACCAAATAGACATGAACCAACATCAAAACATGGGAGCATCCCCGAGTAGTCACGAAAACAAAGGAAACACAGACAAACAAGAAAAGACAAAAAAAACCTCTCAATTAAGAGAGAGCACTAGATCTTTGATCTTCTAGATCCTCCCCATAATGTTGAATAGGGAGATCCATGACATTTCCACTAAAACTATGTCGCCGAGCAATGCGTAAAGCGGAAGATACAACATTTGAAGTGACCAAAAAAGTACATGCGACTCAACAAAGGGTGTGCACCAAACTACACACACGCATGAGGCAAGATTACTAAAGATCTTTCTACTTTCATGGAGAGACACTCACTTCATTTTTATCTCCATGATTTTTTTGTAAGCTTCTTCTCCAATGACTTTATTTGATGTGTCAATAGGCTTAGGCAAACCAAGTTTAATTAAATTATTTTTCATTTCTTGCAGCTTCACTATCTTTTTTCCACAACTGTCCATAACTTCTGATGTTTCCCTTAGCTTCTAGCATTTTTGAATGATAGATGATGTCTTAACTATGGCATCAATGCGGCTCTTAATTCCCTTGGATGCCAAGTAGCTGTCACTGGAACTGTTGACTACTTTCAGAATCTTTTTTGTCATTTCCTCTTTTGAATAAACATGTGTGCTCTTTTTTGCCCTTTGATTTTTATAAAAATTTGTCTCATACTTTCAGTCAATTGAAACCATTCACACAACTTCTCACTACTCTGCATTATTCACTGCCAAATGTTTTCTTGTATATACTTCATTGTATTATTCATATTGTCTTTCAATCTATCCTCCAAAGTTTTTATCATTTGCATTGTGCAGGTCTTCTTTCATTTGTGCACATTTTTTTCTTTCTTCGTCTACTTCCTCTTGTAAATGTTTTTCTTTTTCCTTCCCATGATGCAATAGGTCCTGTAACTTTCTCATTTCTATGGCAGCAGACTCCACCTAATATTTTAGGGACTGTAGTAGTTGTTGGAGGGGGCTCAACGACAACCTCATGCTCATCATCATCACCTTCAGTCACACCATGCTCCACATCCTACAATTTTCTAAACTCTGCAACCTCGTCGATGCTCTCAAATTCTACACTTGTCTTTGGTTCACCGAGATTCCTCCTCATAGTCCAAAAATCATTTCTTTTGGTCTGAGTGAAATAATTCTCTTTACGTACATTCATGTAGAATTGATTTGGGAATAGTTTTTTTAGACGGATTAGCCGATTTTAGGTAGAAATTGTAGGACCTCCTATTTTGGATGCCCTAGCCCTCCTCTGTTGTCCTCTCTGTGTGCATTTGCAATGCCATAATTTGTGATGAAATTTCTTCTATTGAAATGTTATTGTCAGCTACAATTTTCTCCATCTCTTTTTTAACCTCATCCGAGGAGTCCTTGTTTCTAAGCTTTTCTAGCAATGGCTTACTTTCATGTTGACATAACACTGAAGAGTTCCCATTTTTCTTAAGCCTTGCTTGAACTACACCAATTGGATCATACTGCGAGAAACCCTCATCACCAAAGTTAAAAACTGTCAAGAAATCATGTGCCACAATGAATTATTTTCTCTCAAATGTGAACCCTCCACATGAGAAAGGCAAGGAAGGAAATATGCTCTTCTTTTGCTTACCATGGAAGTGTCTATCTGTGCTCTCCAATTGCCGTACATACTCTAATGCAAATACCCTCTCTGTCACATGTATTGGAAGTCTGTATGGTTTTACTGCCGATCCATAAAACCTTAACACAGTGAATTCTTCCATGAAGAACCAGTCAGCCAATTCTATTTGACTTCCGAGTTGAATGCAATCTCTACAAGACACAGGAAACCTAGGTATTGGAGTGCTTGTAATTTCATTATACATTGGTGCCAAAAAGAAGTCTACAAAATGGTTGTAGTTGTTTCTGTTATCATGCATCCTTATCTTTGGGGTCCAATCATATATTGGACACTCTATTCTCTTCCCAGTCTTCTCATCAATCTTATAGCTCACAATTTA
Organism: Cryptomeria japonica; assembly: GCF_030272615.1. Classification (NCBI taxonomy): domain Eukaryota; kingdom Viridiplantae; phylum Streptophyta; class Pinopsida; order Cupressales; family Cupressaceae; genus Cryptomeria; species Cryptomeria japonica. Next base: position 11,634 of record NW_026730068.1, read on the forward strand.
AAGCTTGTTGGTCTCAAATATTGCATGGTACTTGGATAGAAGGAGATAGCACAAGTAGGATGAGAACCTAAATGTCTTATACGAACCTTTTTTGATCATTAGTAACTATTTTTGCATGGATTTTACAATGTGCTCAATAAAATTATATCTTACTGGATGACCTACACAATCGATATTATAAATCGATTCAAGAAGGCTTGCACCCACTTCCCTATCATTTTCCAATCCTAGGGGAAATGACAGCAAGGAAATAGTATCCCCGACCCATGGAACAAAAATTTTAGAATCATAAGGAGGCTTATGATTCTGATCTAGCACAATACCAGTACCACTCTTTATTAGAGCTTTTATAAATTAATCTCTGCGACTTGGATCGAGACTCTCATGATTCTCTGCTAGCTTTCCTAGGTCAATTTGGACATTTGAGTTTTGGGCTTCTAATACTAGGTTCAACAAATGAGCAAATTCTCCCTCGTTTATGGATAGAATTTCCTCTTTTGTATTTTTATAGACAATTGCTTTTTTATCTTCATCATAATTTTCGGCGCAGACCATGACAAAATCAGGGCAAGGGAATACTTCAGGTAACACCATGCTTCCCAATCCAACATCCCACGATGCGATTTTATTTGTTTTTTGTTGTAACATTGGGTTGAAAATAGTAAATTTTGCCCTGGATGCATCTGTCACCTTACTAGACAATGTATATCTAATATCTATGATACACTTTTCACCATGGATAGCAGGGTCATAAATATCATGGTATTCATCAGTGAAACCTAGTGTTTTAACCAGTTCGGTTTGTACATTTTGTTTTTCACTTGGCTTCTTGTAGAACTACTGCTTCCCGTTTTCCCCATCACTATTATTGTTAATAATTCAAAATAATGCTAGATAAAAACCTGAAAATGCTAACCCTCAAATTGGACCATGGGATTACCAAAAGCAAAAAAGGCGGGATGTAGGTGTTCTAGATTTTATCCAGAAATTGGAATTTCTATTTCACTGGATTGGCGCAGACAATCTCTATTGCAACTTGCTTTCCTCAATCTAGTAGTTGTTTCTGAATCTCCCTCGATTTATAGGTTTTTCCAAGAAATGAAAGACGATTATGATTTGAGTCTCTTATTTTGAAAACTCTAAAAAGTAGAAAGGTAAAACCTAAATGGCAAAATATCAAGAATTATGTTATAATTTTATTAATTACTATTAATAACTATTCGATGTTGAAGAACAAAACATTCATTACTTCAGTATAAATTCCGAGGACATTAAGAATCATGTTGTAATTTTTTTAATTATTATTGATAAGTATTCGATGCCGAAGAACAAAACAATCACTACTTCAGTATAAATTCTGAGGATATTAAATGTAATACATTCAATTTTGGGCGAAGTTCTCCCAAATATGTTCACTTCCCACATTCAAGGCGAAATCCACCCTAAGCCGTTGATCTTTTCTCATCCAACGGATGAGGGACCAAGGTACCTGTTGTGACTTTACAGGTCTATTTTTTAAGTCTGTTTAATAATTTTAATCTTCCATTCGAAAAAGTGCTTTATAGACTTACTTATATTTAATTAAATTTAAAACGTTTCAATTCCAGGCGAAGTTCTCCCAAATGTGTTTACTTCCCACATTCGGGCCGAATTCCACCCTAAGTCGTTGATCTTTGTTCATCCGATGGCCAATGGTACCTGTTTTAAGATGTAGTGGGTCCCACGACTTCTGCCATTTTTATGGCACGTAATCGTGTCACTTTTCGGGTTTGATTTTTAGTCTATTTAATCATTTTAAACCTCCACCCGAAAAAAAGCTTTATAGACTTAATTATATTTAATTACATTTAAAATGTCCAATTTCGGGCGAAGTTCTCCCAAATGTGTTCACTTCCCACATTCAGACCTAAACCCACCCTAGCCATTGATCTTTGTTCATCCAATGGTTGATGGTACCTATTTTAAGATGTAGTGGGTCCCATGACTTCTGCCATTTTTCTGGCACGTCACCATACTTGTGTCACTTTTCCGGTTTGATTTTTAGTCTATTTAATCATTTTAAAATTCCGCTCGTAAAAGAGATTTTTAAACTTAATTATATTTAATTAAATTTAAAATGTCCAATTCTGGGTGAAGTTCTTAGAAAGGTGTTCACTTCCCACAATCGGGCTGAAATCCACCCTAGTCATTGATCTTTGTTCATCCAATGGTCATTGGTACCTATTTTTAGATGAAGTGGGTCCCATGACTTCTGCCATTTTTCTGGCACATCAGCATACTCGTGTTACTTTTTGGGTCTGTTTTTAAAGTCTACTAAATCATTTTAAAATTCCACCCGAAAAAGAGATTTATAGTCTATAGACTATAGACTTTCACTTAATTCTATTTAATTAAATTTAAAATGTTCAATTCCGGGCATTGGGCAATAGTTTGAGATAACTATTAAATATAATGTTAATAATAAATATTATTTGTAATTAAAGATGTGCAATAGTTTGAGATAACTATTAAATATAATGTTAATATTATTTGTAAAAATTTTAAATTCAAAAATAGTATAAAACATGAAACTTAGTTTTTAGAATAAAACAAATAACTAAATAAAAATATAAATTTTGATATGCAATTTGAAAGGTAAAAGTTTAATATTAAAAAGAAAACATTCAATATTAAATCTAAAATATTAATTTAACGTTTAACAAAATTCTTTGAAAATATGTTTACGATATATAATTTTCAAAAATAGTTTAAAAATATATATAAAATTTCAACATAAATTTAGTCTATTAATTTTTAAAAATGTGCAACTGCGGTCCTCAACCTGTTAAGGCGAGCAAATTTGGAAAGTCCAAATGCCAAGGTGGCGATTAATTGTTGCACAAGGAGTTGTCTGCGACATGCCACACGAAAGGAGGAAGGGGATGATGGCATGAAATCTTTTTCCTGATCTCATGGCATTAATGTCTTATCGTGCACATTCATTACCTAGCCTATAAGAGTTAAGACAAAGGTAGATTTTTTTACCTTTTCATCTGTGTACCACTTTTTGCTTTGAAGTAGTTGCAGAACAAATCGGTAGTTTGTAGAATCATACCTTCTATAAGACATTTTTTGCAAGAAGTGATTTTGAAATTGCAGGTGACAATGGAGGCCAATTTCACACTTCAAATAGACAAGAAGTTGGTGCCCTTTTTGGGCAAAGTATCTGATAAACGAATGCAAGGACTATTCAGGTTTAAGGAGGAGAAGTTGTGGGCGGCAGCTCAACTGATGCTTACGAAGGAGGTGACACATATCAGTCACCGGTATCGAACTAACATGGAGGTTTACTCTCTGATTATGGCATGGGCCTGTGAATTCGAACCGGAGGTGGAAAAGGTAAAACTCACATTGGTCAAATTGATTGATGGGGAGTTTTTGATTAACCTGGATTCAATCTTGGAGTGGGTGGTGTCGGGAGTTGGCATTCAAATTATGGAAGGGGATGACCAAGAGGAATTGCTTCCTTTTATTCGTGGCCCAGAGGATGAAATCAAATACCAGTGTTGTGAACGAGCTTGAGTGGGGTGGGAAGCGATGAAACTCTTTGTTAAATTAACAAGGGTGGATAAAGTCCTGAATGCTTTGCATGTGGTGGCAAGGATGGAGGTTGGTAGGGCATTAAGAGATAGGGCTGAAGAAGGAAGGGCCATACAGCTACTGGCAAGCTTGGAGGGCGACCCCGACTTCGAGTTCCTAAACTGCATTCCAAAAATGAAAGCTAAAGCCGCAAAAGGGAAAGCCAAAGCATCGACCTTTGAGGAGGGAAGAGACTAGGAGGAAGCGACCCAGGGGGATAGTGAGACTGAGTGAGTGGCCTATTGGCAATGAACTAGTTTTTTTGTCTGCTTGCTCTAAGTTGTGGACAAATTTTGTATCTTGAAATGTTTCAATTAATTGAATGAAAAAACCTTGATTGATAAACTTTTGTATCTTGTAAATTTTTAAATTTTGTATTTTGAATGATAGTATATATTTATAAAATTATAATCAACCATAATCAATGTACAAATAATTAATGGAATGAATTGAATTTTTCTTTTTATAGCATTACATAAAAAGATCACGGTATTAAATTTATTTCCATTGTTTAACAAATAATTGAAATAACGTAGCTCATATACAAAAAGCATTTGAAAGAAATTAATTAATAAAAATGAAATAGAATTATAGAAAGCATTTTTATATCCATAAGACTGTAAGAGGCAAAGTGAAACAAATTGGAATTTGAAAAATTATCATTAATATTTATGCTTTTGAAATTTACAATTTTTTCGTCAAAGACTTGAGTCCCCCAAAAACTTAAAAGCCAAAATGAGTGAGCCACTAGCACTCAGCCTATTAGGGTTCAAGGACATAGGAAAAAAAAACTACAGGTAGTGGAATTGTTTACAATTTTTCCCTAAGAATCTGTCCCTCCTTCCATGTAGAATTCTTCAGATAGCATAAGCTGAGAGAATTCTTCAAGCCACATGTAGTTAGGAAAGTCATCTAGGAGGAACCATTTCTGGAGGAAGTCCCTGCCAATCCACGCCCATTTTCTGTGACGTGTCAGCTACTCTGCATTCAAGTTTAGGAGAAACAGTTGCCTGGCCACTGGCAGTGTTTGGTCAAGGAGGAGAAGCTTGGATAAATCACTCACCCAAGGGATCCCCACCCCTACTTCTACAAGAACGACAAGAGTAATGCCATCTCTGAGGAAGTCTTCCTTAAAAACCCTCCTTAACAGCATGAACATATCCACCTTGTCTCCTCCCAAGTCCAGAAGAGACACTAAGAAGCGGGATGTAAGGTCCATGTTAACATGGTACCTATTTTCGTTTCACAGAAATTCTCTGCCCAGTACCATTCACACAGCTTCATTGGTGAACGACCCAACCTCCTTGCAGACTAATTGGAGGGTTGGGTCTCTAACGGAGCCTAGAAAGGCCCTTTGGTCCTCTGCAAAAATGCTTCTCAAGCAGATGGGAGTGTCCACCTTGAGAAAACAGATTAACAAATCAAACAACCTGAGCAGTGAGCCTATAAACCTAAAATACCGTGAGCTCTGATGATTTATCTACTAAATGGCAAAGGCTAATTGAAGATGAAAGAAGCAGAGATCGTATATAAATTGTTGAAGCTCTTGATTGTAATAATTACTTCTTTAACAGTATTAACTGTTATAAATTTTTTAAAATCTTTCGTATCTTTGCAAATTTTTCCCATAAATGCACAAGTGTGCGAAATTGGAAACAACTGTGAACTAGTACCAAATTGGCAAGTATCACATTGGAAGTCATGGGGACAGAGTGGATTTTCCTAATTGAAAATATATATATTAAATGAACAAAATTATCGATCGTGATTCATGACATTTGATACGTGCCTATTGAATCCAATTCCATTCCGGGCACTTTCTGGTGAGCTATGTTATCTTCAGAAAATTGGGCTGAAATAAAAATTCAGCCATTGATATATGATCATTGAATGGTTTAAAATCATTGATAGATTTTAGGTATGTGTCACCCTTTACGTGTCAAAGAGGCCGCACTTATTGATACATTGTGCAGAGTCCAGACTCAATGTATTATGTGATGTGATGTACTGATGTGATGTGATGTGCCTTGTCTATTAATGGCAATGAATTTATGAAATTGCCAATGAATTATATATTGTACCATAAATAACAAAATATTCACCAAAACCAATTAAAAAAATTTCAAGTGGTGGATAAAAATTGCCAATACATTTAAATAATTTTCAAGCGATGGATAAAAATCGCCAATACATTTAAATAATTTTTCCTTCAGAGTAAAAATTTTCGCTCATACAATTATATATTTGTTCCTTTTAACAATAATTATTCGCCTCCCACAATAAATATTTTCCCCATAGAACAAGCTATTATTCGCCAGAAATTTATGGCATTTTCGCTCCCTAGAAAAAAAATCGCCAATACAAAATAATTTTTTCATCATTTAAAAAAACAATTTCGCCATTGATATGAAAATTTCCCCTCGAAAATAATGTCTGATTCGCCAGGATTTTACACAGTTGCCCAGGGGGGCAAGGTTTCTTAAAGTTATCCATGGAATCATTCTTATATGAAACCTGATGTCTACTTGTTAGGTAGCTTTTTTAATTATTTTTGGACCTACAAGCCACAACTACTCTCTTGCTTACTTGGTTTACTAAGGCCTGCACAATTTGAGTGGACTAGAACAAATCATAGAAAAATGAAATAATTCAAGTAATAGGTGAAAAAAAAAAGTCAAAATAGTTTATATTTGAATGATTTAGACCATGATCAGATACTATGGTAGATTTATTTATAACTAGGGAGTTTAGATCATCTACATGCAAGTGATTTCTTGTCGTAGATAAAATGGATAAGAAAACATTAAAAAACACAAATAGATAAAATTTGATCTATAAAACATGAAGTGAAAATCCATCATAGTTGAAATGGTAATCCCTATTTTTTTAATGAGTTAGTTACCTTATGATGTAGAGTGGATTGTCTCTCACCAGTTTGTGCTACCTTGTCTAGGTATCTCCTCCAAGTTAAACAAGAACCATCCAATGATTCTACACCTCACACCCTCCAAGGGTCTGCAAGAATTACCCTCTCTGACCTTCCCAAGGTCCTTAGGCTAGGATAATCTCTTTTTGTTTTGTGAGTTCCATTTTCTTGCTTTGGAGACCTTGTTTTCCCACTCTCTTTCACACTCAACCTAAGAGTTCAACCCCTCTACCATAGGATATTCATTCCCCACACTACACACATTAGGATAGATGATTTTGGATGGATTACCAACCCTATTTCTTACTCAATACCTTTGACACTTACCGGTTTTGTGTTTTACAAAAAAACTGCACTTTTAGGCCGAACCGGTTCTAGTAGCCCTATCAGTGAGGTATTCTGCATTCACTGGTTAAATTCTTAAACAACCCTATGAAATCTTTGTCATTCTAGATACCCTTTTATGGTTTACATAAAATATCTCAAAACTAGAGGTGGGTTTGGTCACTAACATATCTAACCCTTATCGGTTAACTAGGCCTAATTGCTCCTTTCTAGGCCTTTAAAATAGGGATTGATCAAAATCCCTTCACCGGTCTGATTGCCTAAGTGAATTGATGATAGTTCAGTGTCCGTGCTTCCATATGGAATTCCAAACCAATCATACTTCTCCTTCACCCACTAGAATCACCCAATTAGGGCCTATTATCCATGATTCCTAATGCTTGCCAACTCAACGTGCCAAGCTTAGGGTATGGTGGCAAATCTCTGATTTGGCTTCCCCTTATCTCAAAACAAAAAATAAAACATAGAATACATTGCAACCTAACATTTCACAAGGTTTCAGAGAGGAAATCCACCATGGAACATTAGGTTGGAAAAATTTTGCTCTCAAAACCCTGGTTTTTATGGCTCTTAAACCCCCCATAACAAAATGGAGTTTATTCACAAACTACAATGCTTAAAGACTCCAAATAAAAAAAAAATGAAGGTAAGTCACTAGACTAATAATCCATGTCCCTGTTTTGGGATGCTCGATCCGTAAAAGTCGTACAAACTTGCAAAGAACAACAAAAGCTCAAAAGAACACACACAAATGTGAAACCAAAATTGTTTATTTTCAACAAAACTTCAACAACCTTCAACAACCGATTAGCATCAGTCTTTACAAGCCTTATACTGGCCTTGGAGTATTTACAAACACTCACAGCTGATTGTGTCAACTAACAAACCATTGGTGTATGAAAATGTTGCAAAGTTGCTATGAGCAACTTTTGCGACTTTTGCAAATTGTTGCATAGGTGAGCGAATTTGCTCAAACTCAAACTTGGTCACTCTCAAAAGACTCATATGACCTTAACAATCTCAAAACAATATCAACCAACCCACATTAACCCAAAAACAACTTATCCTATTAAGTGCTCTACTTGGCACCCTTAAGAGCTCACAAGCTAACATTGGCCAAACAAAGACTCTTAGGGCCCTTAGAATCATTTGAGTACACACTCTATGGCCTCTTGGCCTTATTAAAAAACTAAAAACATGATTCCAACATCCTAGAAACAAACTCAACAAAAAATTGCTAAGTTCCCTTGCACCATACTCTCAAGGTAGGAAAAACTCAAGTCCCTTAAGTGGATAGGGCTTGAATAGTAGTTCCATGCTTGAGTATATCTCCTTCAGACATCCATGTAGCTTCAGATTTAGGGAGACCTGTCCATTTAACCAAGTAATCTTTATATATTCCTTTCCTAGTCGTTTTGACAATCTTGGAATGCAAAATGTAGTCCAATGTCACTGGTTGGCTTCGAGATAGGTCTTGTATCCAATCTACTTCTTCAATACCACTAGTCTCTTCTTTGTTTTCAGTTGATTGAGTTCCTTTATACTAGAACAAATCACATAAATTAAAGATTGGTGATATCCCAAATTTTGGTGGTAGTTCCACCTCATAGGAATTATTGCCAAACTTATGCACAACCTTAAGAGGTCCAATCTTCTTCATACATAGTTTTTTAGGTTTCCCCTTAGGAAGTATTTCCTTTCTCAAATAGGCCATCACCTACCTTGTAGTGTACTTCTCTTCTTGTTTTGTTTGTTTGTGTTTTGTATTTCTCACTGTTCCGCTGCAATGTTTTCTTGACTTGTTCATGGATCTCCTTCATATTCTCTACAAAGTTTTTACCTTGAGCACTCCTATGGTCTATATAACTGAGGTCTCTAAGTTCTAAGACACCCCTTAGATGACATCTATATACAATCTCTAATGGATTATGGCATATGCTTCTATTGACAGAGTCATTGTAGGCATACTCTGCTTGTCCCAATACTAGATCCCAAACTTGACCATGTTGTTTGGTGAGACATCTTAGTAAATTACCCAAGGACCTATTTACTACTTCAGTTTGACCATCAGATTGTGGATGGTATGCAGATGAAAAAGAAAGGTTAGTACCAAGTTTCTTCAACAAGGTGAGCCAAAAGTGACACAAATTTTGTATCTCTATCATTGAAAATGCTAAGAGGCAAACCATGGATCCTCACAATCTCTTTGAAGAATAACCCTGCTATGTAGGAGGCATCATTAATGCAATTGCAAGGTACAAAGTGCACCATCTTTTTGAATCTATCCACTATAACATAGACACTATCATATCCTCTTAGAGTTCTACGTAAGCCAAGAATAAAGTCCATACTCACACACTTCCATGGCCTTGTTGGTATGGCAAGAGGCCGGTATAAACCTACATTGTTTGAGGTACCCTTATCCCTTTGACAAATAGCACATTTCTCCACAAACTTCCTAACATCTAACTATAGTTTAGGCCAATGGTAGAACCTGCCAACCTTTTCTAAGGTCTTGTCAAGACCAAAATGTCCACTTAGACTGCCTTTGATGCTTCTCCTTGATGATATTCTCTCATAGAGCACTGTGGTATGAAAAGTAGGTGTTCTTTAAACAATAGGCCTTCCTGCAACATAAAATTAGAATAGGCAACATGACAAGTATTAGAAAAATTTGAGCAAACATCATATGCTTCACCAAAATATTTGTCACCTTGGTAGAAATATTTGAGGTCATTTAACCCCATACTTTGTAGTTGTACTTATTGAATGGTTATAACCCTTATACTTAAGGCATCTGCTACCTTATTAGTGACTCCTTTCTTGTTCTTGATGGAAAATGTGTAGGCCTACAAATACTCAACCCACTTGACATGTCTTTGACTCAATTTCTCCTACCCATTCAAAAAACTAAGTGCATGATTATCAGTGTAGACTATGAACTCTTTAGGTAACAAATAATGCCACCACTTCTTGAGTGCTTTCACCATGGCATATAACTCTGGATCATAGGTAGAATACTTTTGTTTTTCTTCATTGAGCTTCTCAGAGAAAAATGCAACCAGGTGACCATCTTGGCTCAATAAAGGGCCCTATTTTCAACTTTCAGGCATCACACTCCACAGTGAAGAGATGATTGAAATCAGGGAGCCTAAGGTAAGGAAGTTCTACTACCTTTTTTTTTAACAACTCAAACCCTTTCTCTCCTACACTAGTCCACTTAAAATAACATTTTATCCCACCTTTGATGGTGCTCAAGATAGGTGCACACACATGGCTAAAACCTCTAATGAATTTCCTGCAAAAAGAAACTACAAAACCAATTCACTATTGCTTCCACTTTTGATGGATCCATTTTTAAACAACCTTGAGAAACTACAAAACCAAGATACACCAATTCATTTTTGAAAAAATCACATTTATCCAAGTTGATCATCAACTTTTCTTTATGTATCTTTCTTAAAACTTGATTCTGATGTTTCATATGCTCCTCCTTTGATCTGCTAAAAATCAAAATGTCATCAAGATAAGCAATGACAAACTTACCAATGAACTCTGCAAGAACCTCATTCATGAGTCTCATGAAGGTGCTAGGTGCATTTGTGAGCCCAAAGGGCATCACCAACCTTTCATATAACCCCTTATTTGTGTTAAAGGTTGTCTTCCATTCATCATGAGGTCTGATCCTAATTTGGTGATAGCCTGATTTCAAATCCACTTTAGAAAAGTAGCAAGCTCCACCTAGGTAGTCCATTAGATCCTCAATCCTTGGTATTGGAAACCAGTATCTAATTGTGTTTTTTTTTATGGTCCTTGAATCAGTGCACATCCTCCACTTACCATCTTTCTTACGTGCCAAAAGTGTAGGCACTGGACATGGACTTAAACTCTTCTTTATCGACCCCTTATCTAGCAATTCCTGCACTTGCTTTTCTATTTCCTCATTTTGAGTAGGTGTCATTTCGTAAGAAGATTTGTTTGGAAAATTTGAACAAGGTATGAGGTCCATCTGATGGTTAACATCTCTCATTGGGGGTAAGACATCTGATATCTCATTGATAACTATGTCTTTGTACCAGTCTAGTAAGGTCTGCACCTCTTGCGATATCACCAGATTGGTTTTAGTCTTTATCTCCTCTTTGGGTTTCACGATAAGAGAAAATCCTTGGTTCCCTTCATGCTTCAAAAATTTCAAGAGCTCTTTCCCACCAAGAAACATACACTTGATCCAACATGTCTTTCTACCCTCCTTGGTGATAACATAGGAATTCTTCTCCCCATCATGTATGGCTTTGACATCATATTGCCAAGGGCATCCTAACAATAAGTGGCATCATGCATGGGTAATATGTCACATATAACACTATCCTTGTAATCTCCTATTTCAAAATCTACCCAATATTTCTCATCTACAAGCACATGCTGGCCCTTACTCAACCAAGATACCTTATCTGGTGTGGTATGTGGCAACCTTTTCAATTCTAGTTTTTCTACCATCTCAACTACTATAATATTCTTAGTAGACCCTGAATCTACTATAACTTTACAAATCTTACCATGAGATCTGCAGGTGGTTTTGAAAAGTGTCTTCCTTTGTGTAGGTTCTTTGGACTGTGGTACCTTCAACAAGGTCCTTCTTAGCATCAGGTTCTCTCCATCTAGGACTTGTCCCACCTTGCTGATTGGTGAGGTAACACTTTGACATTCTTCTTCTTGCACCAACTCAGTTCTCTTGTCTCCCATTGGAGAGCTTGAAGTATTTTCATGAGACCAGCTCATGGTATGGCCCACTTAATGACAATGGTAGCATTTCCCAGTGAACATTGTGGTTCCTCTTCCCAGATTGCCAAATCTACCTCTATAGTTATTTCTCCCTCTACAGTTGCCTCTAAACTATCCTCTTTTATTAGGATTATCACCACCGTTATTTGATTGATTGCCTTCATCATTATTGTTGGGATTATAGCCCCTTCCAAATTTGCCTCTTCCTTTGTAACATCTGCCACCTCTGCCCCTTTGATTATGTTCACCTTTCTTTTTGATCTTATCTTCTACTCTCAAGGCTAACTAAAAGCATTTATGGACTGTGTTAGGTGCTATCATGTTGATCTCATCTTGAATGTTTTGTCTAAGGCCATTTAAGTACCTTGCAACCTTCTCCACTTCTTCCTCTTGCTTCCTAGCTCTTAGGGTAACTTTGTTTAACTCCTCTATAAAGGTACTTAGATCCATTTCTCTTTGTTTTAGGTTCTGAACTTCTTGTGCATTTGCACCTCATAATCTATAGGTAAGAATTGAGTTTTAATCCTAATCTTCATTCTCTCCCAAGAGATGATCTTCTTTCTCCTGGTTTGTTCTCTTTCTTCTTGCATCATGTTCCACCATAGTAGGGTCGATCCCTTCAATCTTGACTTGGCCAAATTGACCCTCTTTTCTTCTGCAAATTCCTTGTATTAAAAATGATAGTTCAAGGCTTCTATCCAATCCAATAACTCTTCTCCATTTAGGCTTCCACTGTAAATAGGTAAACCTTCTATGTTGTCTTTATTGAGTGACTTGAGGGAATCTAAGAAGATCTGCTGATCTTTATCCAACTCCTTTTTTGTTATGACCCCTATCACATCTCAATCTTCATCATCAGTTTCATCACCCCATTCAGTGACCTTGCCCTTGCCTTTCTTGGTTTCTTGCTCCTAGGCTTCACTAAGCATATCTTGGACCAACTTCATGATGGCCTCTTGGATCATTAACTTTGGTGGCATGCTGCTTCCTTCTGACTCTACCTCTTGGTCTGACATACACCACTTTGTTCAATCATTTGGCTCTAATACCAATTTGATGTAGAGTGGATTGTCTCTCATTGGTTTGTGCTATCTTGTATAGGTATCTCCTCAGAGCTACACAAGAACCACCCAATGATTCAGCACCTCATACCCTCCAAGGGTCTACAAGACCTACCATCTCTGACCTTCCCAAGGTCCTTAGGCAAGGATAATCTCTTGTTGTGTTGTGAGTTCCATTTTCTTGCTTTAGATACCTTGTTTTCCCACTCTCTTTCACACTCAACCTGAGAGTTCAACCCCTCTACCACAGGATCTTCATTCCCCACACTAAACACATTAGAATGGACTATTTTATATGGATTCCCAACCCTATTACTTACTCAAGATATTTGACACTTACGAGTTTGGTGTTTTACAAACAAACTGCACTTTTAGGCTTAGTCGGTTCTAGTAGCCCTGTCAGCGAGGTATTCTGCATTTACCGGTTAAACTTCCTAAAAAACCATTTGAACTTTTTGTCATTACAGACACCCTTTTCGGATTTATATACAAAATCTCAAAATCGGAGGTGGGTTTCGTCATTAACATATCTAACCCTTACTGGCTAACTAGGCCTAATTGCCCCTTTCTAGGCCTTAAAAATAGGGATTGATCAAAACTCCTTCACTAGTTTGATTGCCTAAGTGAATATATGA
>NW_026730069.1:0-25000 GCF_030272615.1 Cryptomeria japonica
AACATAAGGTTATTGAAACCCTAGGTTTTGTGGAAATCCTTGACATCCCAGAATTTCCTAAGGAAGTTGTGAGGATTGTACTCAATAGAGTTCATGGAGAATTCTTTTGGTTAGACTCTATCCATAAGATCACTAGAGAAGCAGTTAAGGCTGTGACTGGCTTACCTTCCACCGGTAGCAGGCCAGATAAGACCAAGAAAGTTTCAAACAACACAGTAATGAATTTAACTGGTGCAACCTATGACAACAGATCCCTAAGAGTTAATGATGTGAAAGATGACAATGTTAGATTCATTAGCATGATCTTAGGATACAAAACCACACATGCTAACCGACTGAACTCAGTTTCCAGTCTATATATCAAGAGTGCATATGATATGGTCAACAATGATGCTAAAATAGATATATGTGAGTGGTTGAAAGATGAATTGATTGATAATTTGAAGAAAATAAAAGGAGATAAGAAAGGTACTTTCAGATTTGGAAATCTTATTGTATGTCTAATGCTATATATCACAAAATAAGTTCCCGGTATAGGCAGAAAAGACTTTGGTTATGACATACCGGTAGGTAAACAACTATTGGATATCTTCACTAGCATGGGAACAGACAGGGAAAATGAAATAACTGAATATTTCCAAGCATTTAAGGCTAAAATGAAGACTAGGGAAAGGTTACCTCAGAGTATTGTAGACAAGTATCAAAAAGAAATTTGTTTTGTGATTAAGAAGGATGAGATCTAGATGGAGGCAGTTCTTCCTAGAACTATTTGGGTGATAGAGATGGGTTATGAGGCTGATGTGACATTATTGAGACGTATGCCAAAGCCCTACTTGAAGCCCTTAGAGAACTAGAGGAAAAGGTGTTTGGTAATGCTGAAACCATTGAAAGTGGGGTACAAACACTGAAATAGAGAAAGAGAAGAGAGAAATATATCCAAAATGCATCTAAGCAGGTCAAAGAGATAAAGGAAAATGTAATGAATATCACTGGTATCAAACAAAGTGACTTGGAAGGGTTACAATTGGAAGCTCACATCTCACTGGTTGGAACTTCATCAGAAAGTGATATCCCAGCTGAGTTCAAAAGAGTATATAGGAAGAGAAAACCTTCACCGGTACCCTCTCCTCCTCCCAAGAAAACCAAGACAACAAGGTAGAAACAACGGGCAGTAAGGCCCCCAGCTAAAAAGATGACACCCAGGAAGAAAAAGAAAAAATAGGTTATCCCTCCTCTTGACAATCTATTGAATGAGATAACAGATGATGAAAATTTATCAAATGTTAGCAAATTATATGATACATTTACCAATGAAGAAAAGGAAAGCATAGAAAACAGTATCATCTTACACCTAGACATTTATAAGAAAGTATTGATAGAAGTGGTAGATGATTTACCTAGTGATTTGTATAGGTGACTTGATGCTAAAAGGTTAGTCATTATGGAACTAGACAAGAAAATAAAGATTGAGAAACTATTAGTTGTTCACCCTGTTAAATTAGTTGAAGAAATTGATGAGCTGATTAGCGAAGCTAACAGAACAACATTTTCTAGTGGTCACTAGCATGTAAGTCTAATGGCTGATAGTGTTAATGAGATATTAGAAGAGACAACAGATAAATGGGACATCTTCTTTGTCGAGAAAGACAAACAAGAACTCAAAAGACCTAAAGCTTTTAAGGTATACCAAAAGGATAAGGACAAAGGAAAGGCAAGATAGGTGGTCTACCAAATATAAAAGTGACAGACAATTTGCCACCTCCTTCTGTTACTCCACTGATTCAGACGGATGCATCACCAACTACTAAGGATGTGGAGACTCGACATGAGGATACAATTATTGAATCAGAAATCTTGTACACAATGAACATTAATACTTAGGAGGTCAATATTGTGGTTGATAAGGAGACCACTGGTGAGAAGAAAGATGTGGCTACTGAGCCACCGGCTAAAAATATTGAGGTAGAGACACATGCAGAACAAACAGTGGAACATATTGAGATTGGAATGGTGACTGATACCATTGATGCAAACATTGAAAAACCAACAGATGGGATACCGGCTATAGAAAATATAGAGAAACCTACTAAGTCATCGGTAGTGGACAGTGTAGAGGTGCAGATAGAGAAACTGGCAGTAGAGAGCATAGTGAAACCCACTGAGAAACAGGCAAAGAAAAAGGTTGAGTCACAGGTACATACAGAGATAGTGTCACTGGCAACAACTGAGAAGCCTAAACCTTTGCTGATAGAAATGTAGACACAAACTGACCCACCAGAGGTCGAAGCAAGCAAAGTGGTTACTCACATTGGTAGCATGGAGATTGTTAGGGTAATTGGACAATCATCTGGTACTTCCATGATTGAATTCAGACCAACAAATGTAACTGAGGTATTATTGGACTCTATTAAGAAAATTATTGATTGAAATGCATTGGCCTATAAGGCTATAGATGATACCATCCCCATTCTTAAATTGATTGCACCCAAGTGCAATGTAGAAAATAAAGATTCTTTGAGTCAATTAGACACATTGTCTAAGTACATCACTGGCAACATATTGGCTGTTGATCAAATAAATGGAGAGACATTTAAAGAGAAAATGGATAAGGAAAAAGAGAAATTCTTTGATGAGACAATAAAGAAGTGCTTGAGACACATTGATACCCTCTTACTGACACTAAGTAAAACAACAATGGATTTTAAGGAACTATATAGAGATACATGTAGGACAAATCTTTTGACAGTGGATATCGATAAGGAGATCAACAAAGTACAAAAAGAAATAAATGATATAGCTGACAATATCATTGGTTCATCAGAACCATTATCATTTATAGAACATGAGATAGCTGGATTTGAGGAGAAACCTGAGAAATCGGAGAAAAAAAAGGAAATAAAAAAGGAAAGGCAAAAGAACTTAAATGTAGGTTCAGTCCTAAATTGGATAACCTCATCTCTTTGAGGAAAGAGATCTCAGAGGCACTTGTTCAGAGACAAAAGACACTGGAAGAGAAAATGCATCACCTCACCGGTACAATTCAAAGAATAGAGGCAACATTGAAGGACAGTGACAGGTTCACTCAGAGCCTAAATTTGGTATTAGCAGACCTATTTCAGATTGTAACCAACCGGTTACAAGGTTCGAGCTAAAACTACACTTAGTTGACATTTTGACAGCCTTTGTCATTGATGTCAAAGGGGGAGTAGTAGAGAAAAGAAAAATCCAATGACTTAGAGATCATCTGCTTAGGGGGACCACACAGTTTTGGTAAGATTTTTGGACTTCAATTTTTGGATACAATTTTGAATTTTTCTGATGGGTGTTGCCATCAATGCCAAAGGGGGAGATTGTTGGCATTGCACACTCCAATGAGAATTGTAGGTGATTCAAGGTGTTATCATTGATGGCAACCTTGCAATCTTATGGCACCGGCAGGCACCAACACCAACACATTCTACACTGATAGATAGTTCACCAGCAGCAACAAGGATGTTTACCGGCACCCTAGTCGATAGGACTTTGTTTATTATATATTGTATTTAATTGTAATATCTTTTTGTAATCCGACATGGAATATTGTAATAAGACTCATATATAAGTATGACATCTTGTAGATCATTTTGTAGAGAGATGATAGGATGGATATGTAGAGTGAATAATAAGGTAGATCTTGTAGAAAGGTTTATGGTTATTGTATGAGCTTCAACCGGTACTAAACCTAGCATAGCATATGCTTTTTGTAGCAGTACATTATATTGGATTCTCATAATCCATTTTGTATGTCAGTGAGACTTCCTTTTGTATTTGAGCACTGAGCTCTAGGCAATTGGCTTTCTTGCATGTGCAGGCACACTATTGTAAGTAATATCCATTCATTGGCCAGTGAGTGAATATTGTGGGTCACAAATCCCACCGAGGTTTTTTCCACACTGGGTTTCCTCACCAAAAATCTTGTGTTATAGTGTGCTTTCTATGTTGTGTTTATTATTCATATTTACTGCATTAATTCTTGTTTATTGGTACATTATTTTGGAATGGAAAATATTTAATAAGGTCGAAAAATCTGTTAACCAACTAGATACTGATTCACCCCCCCCTCTCAGTATCTTTGGGAATCCTAACAGTCATATTGGTGCAATACCCGAAGCAGAGAGCATAATATAATGAGAACCGATTCCCACTAGTTTTTGGTGAGCAGGTGACAAGGATATACTCCCACCGGTTAGTGGTAATACTTAACTTATCTCACATCATGCATGGAATAAATCATAACCATCTGGGAAAAGACAAAGAAGTTATAGGTAGATGGTTGAAGACTTATACCGGATGACCAAAGTGGAACATGATGAAGCCTCCTGTATATGAAATCAGAGACATGCATCAGATAAACATTAGAAGGCATGATGAGCTACTAGGACATAAGAGGAAGGATAAGTTGTGATGAGTTTGTCACTTTCACAAACCGGTTGAGATAACAACCTGGCTGATGAAGGAGAAGGAAAGTGTTTTCTTCTGCAGTCATAGTTTTACTCTGGAATGCTGATGTTAACTAGAATGCAGATGTAGACTGGTGCCTAACAGTTGGAGATCAATGGCATGATGTCTCATAGGTATCATAGGTGTGAAGGAAGAAGTATTGTCAACTAGTAAACATATCTATTGGTATGCTAGAAGTTTTGTATTGGAGATTATTGTTGTGTTGTGTCAACCGATAGGCAAGGCAACTGGTAAACGAACAAGAGACAAAGTGAAGAGCTATCATTACATGAAGATATGCATGGTGAACCACTCTGAATATATACGGTGGATTGGAAAGTTTGGTGATCAAGCTAATAGGATCCAACTGATAGAACTCAGAACAGTATGTCTTGAAGGATAACCACTTAGTGCAACCACTAAGGTAAGATATTGATGTATAGTGATCTGTCTCTCACCGATTTGTGCTATCTTGTCTAGGTATCTCCTCCAACCTACATAACAACCTGTAAAGCAGAAAATCGCGGTCGAACCCTAGTTGGTCTCCCCTCTTCTAACTCCAAGGAGAGAGAAGGGAGGTTTGCTAGGATTCGATGGGTTTTCACTTAGGGGGAAGACTTTACATTCAAAAGAGGGGTTGAAACTCATAAGATTCAATCCCACACGATGTAAGATTGGATGCTAAATGAATTTCAAGAGTTAGGAAAGCAAGGCTACCCTCTTTTGTAAAGAATGTTGATTAAGGAAATTAAGCTAAGGATGCATAGAAAGTCATAAAGATTCGCTTATAAACTGAGTTTAGGTTATAGGATGAAGCTGTGGACCTGGAATTAGCAGTAAAATGTCGATACGGCACTGTCCTGCAAATTTGGGCAAAAGTTGTCGGGACGATGGCGCCCGGCGCCACGGTCCTCCGAAAAATCCGCGAAACGAAGGGGGATCTGTTCGTCTCTGCACAAGGATTCCAGATCTTCAATTTCAGCCGCGTACCTGCAACCTACACACAGAAAAGCGAAGACGATTGGGAGGTTAGGGATTAGGGGTTTGCCTTTAGGTCAACCCCCGATTTTGGAATTAACCAAGAAATGAGCAAGAGCTGTAAATGTAAATGACTATAAAACAAGTACTAATACCTTGTTCTAAGGATGTTTGTATCCTTATGTGCGAAGGTTTAGATGTTGTATGTTGTATGTTGTAGCATGTAGTATGTGATCTCCTCTTCAATGGTTGAATCCTTGTCTTGAATGCAACACTTAGCCTTGAATGGAGACTTGGAATGATCAATTGCTTGAATGCTTGAATGCTTGAATGCTTGAGTATAATTTCCATGCTTTGTACACATATCCTCCTCATCCCCTAAATGAGAGAGAAAAATGTAGTTTATATACTTGTCATTTAGGGCTGATAGACTGATTTTCCCGACCTTAGGCCGACCAGGGAAGTATATTTCCAAATTGCAATAAAAAAGACCCGATATCACTTAGGAAACCGGGCCCAAAATAGGACCCAGGGACCAGGGCGCTGGGTGCCATGGTCCTGGAGGACCAGGGCACTGGGCGCCCTGGTCCTGAGGGACCAGGGCACTGGGCGCTCTGGTCCTACCTCCTGGGACATCAGGGTGCAAGGAGGTTCAGGCCAGGGTGCTTGAAAAATGCAGTTTTCAGTGTCGTGAGCAAGTTTTGGGGTCTCCATTCAGGTTGCGTGTTGCGTCGCCATCGTGAAGACCGAAATGCAGTCGAAATTGCAAGTGTTGCAATTTTAGGACGCTACATTTAGCCCCCACTTTAGCGGGAGTATGTATGCTCATACTTCTGGTAAAGTACAAGGAAACAACGTTGAAAGACTTTCACCACGTCAAGGAGGCAAGATACACCAAGCCCCCAGTGGACTAAGGATCTTACAACTTCGATTGATAAAGTAAAAGGGAAGATCACGAGGAAGAACCATGACTGTCAGTAGTAAGGTTCCCTCGCTATGAGTCATGTAAAAGAAATACCAAAAATCTTCAAGACAAAGCTAAGTTGGCCAAGAAATTTTCAAGTATCTTTGAAAGGATAGACAGGGTGTATGCCCCCCTACGTTAAAGCGATCGCACACGCCTCAACGGGGGTGATTGTTTTAACGTAGTGATACACATAAGAAATGAGAAAGGAAAAAGGAGCACGTTATCGCAAGGATTTAGCCCCCAAGTGTGAGATAAGCCCAAGGATAATAGACACAAAACACAAAGCACGAGGTGACTTCGCTTTCCTGGGGGTCAGTATGCTATATGATAAGTCATGTATATATATCATATGTATGTATGCATAATTGTTCTTCATTCCCCAATCAAGGAAGGTCACCTAGAAGAAGGGAACACATGTGTCTTTTGAGTCAACATGAGAGAGACCGAGAGATCTCAATGCTTTGCATCGTCCTCAAGTAGACAACACTAAGGACGACAAATAGAAGAATGAAAATAACATATAGAAGAAGTAACAAAAGAGAGGGGGAGAGAGTCTGCTATGCTAATGTAACTAGTCTAGCATGTCATCTACCCCCCGATCTTGCTGATCAATGTTTCGGGAAGGCAGGGAACACGCTAGAGGAGGAACATCCAACACAGCAGATGGAGCTATCACAAGATCCAAACAAGGGCTATGTTCATGTTCCAAGCCACATTGTTCTTGTCTAGGAGCTAGGATAAGTGCTTTAGAAAATTCATTAGATAAATGGTTATCAATATCAACAAGTTCATATTCACTATCAAAAGCAAGAGGAGTAATATTTTCATCTATATCATCATCAAGATTTATAAAAATAGGATCTTTAACTCGCACAGGATCAAGACCATCATGCATCTTATGTTTAGGAGATTTAGGCTCAATATCCGGCTGAGGAGAAAATGGAATAATGCTTGTTGAAGGTGTTTTTGGAGATTGCAAAGTTTGAGAAGCAGCTGCTTGAGCCCTAAGATGACGCTTTCATCGACGTTCCCATGCAGAACGATTACGTCTAGTCTTAGTAGGAAGTGTAGAAGATAGAGGAGGAGGAATGTTCTCATCCCTATCACTTGGGTGTTTAGGTTGTGGTCTCTTAGGCTGGATAATATGAGAAGAAGAAGGTCTCTTCTCTCTATAGAAGGCAGGAGGAGGAACTGCTCCATATAAAGGAGGAGTTTTTGGTTTAGGAAGAAGACCAAGTCCATCATGACAAGGAGGTATAGGTCTACTTTTAGAAGATTTATTAGGCATAGACATAGTCGCATCCATAGGGACGGGTTGGGAATCTTCTTGGGGAAAGACATTAGTTTTGTCTTTCAAAGGAAGAATTTCCTTCTCAAGAATGATAGGAATGTCAAGTTTAGGTGCTCTAGGTTCACTTAGAGATAGGATCATATTTGTTTTCCACTTTTGATAAGATTTGAAAAGATGATCACTTCGCGGAGGAAGAGATTGGAATTGTTTGGGCCAAAAGTAATCAATAGGAACACTAGAGGTTCTTTCAGCTGGTTTAAAGAGACTATGATTGACAGTAACAACTTCACCATTATGGGGAAATTTCAAACACTTATGAATAGGAGAAGCAATAGCTTTCATGGAAGATAGCCAAGGATAGCCAAGCTTCACACGAAATTGTTCGGAAGATGGAATAATAGCAAAGTTCACATCAAGAGATTTGTTATGGACCTCAATAGGCAATGTAATAGAACCAATTGCAGGAGAAGAAAATGCATCAAATAATTTCACAATCACATCTGTTTTGTCATAGATCACTTGATTCAATTGCAAAGTAAAAAGAAATTCTTCAGTAATAACATTAACCATGCACGAAGGATCAATAAACACTCCACGGCAAGGCATATTCTTGACTTTTGCAACTATGTATAAAGGACCATCAGGTGCCCTAATGGTTTCGCTAGAATCAAATGTGATGGAAGGTTCTTTAGGGTTTTCTTGCTGCTCTACAAAGTTAATCACATTCGGAGTCATAGACACAAGACCATTAGATGAGAAAGAGGAATCATTAGCCTCAATCACATTAGAAGTATGAGAAGTATGAGAAGGTAATGGATCAGTAAAAATCTGAAGATTTTGGTTAGGAGGAGCTACAGATGTGTTGCCTTTATCATTCACTCTAGAAATAGAAATAGTATTATTATCAATCAAATCTTGAATTTTACCCTTTAAAGAAAAACATTTTTCAGTATCATGCCCAGGCTGACGATGAAAGTGACAAAAAGCTTTGTGATCAAAATAAGGTGAAGTAATATTTGTAGGATCAATTTGTCTTATAGGAGGAAGGGTAAGCACATTTTGTCCCAATAACTTATTCATAATATCATGCAATGATTCATTCAAAGGAGTATACTTTCTTTCTTTCTTGAAAAATTTAGAAATAGGAGGCACACCTGATGCTGCATTCACATTGTTGTTGATGATGTTTTCATTGAATTTGATGGAATCTCTGTTCGGTTTAAACTTCCCAAATGGTTGTTGACTGCTATCACCCTTATCACTCGGAGCCATAGGATGTGATTGTTCCATTTGACTCACAGTCAGTTGATAATTGTGAAGAGTGGCGCACAACTGTTGGAAAGAAGTAAACTCAGAAAACAGAAGTTTGTCTCGAATATCTTTTTGCAAATTAGAAATAAAGATTCTTTGAATATCATTGTCAGGCACTGGAAAAGAAATTTGAGCATACAAATGCTTATATCTACCAATGAAATCAGTCACTTTTTCTTTAACACCTTGTTTACAATGCATTAAATCAATCAAAGTAACTTTAGGACTTATATTATTTTGAAATTGTTGAATGAAAGCATTTGCAAGTTGTTCGAAAGAAGTAATAGAATAAGAAGGCAACGAGCAATACCATTGTAGGGCTTTGTCTCTTAATGTTCTAGTAAATAGTTTTGCAAGCAACCTTTGGTCATAAGCAAAATCAGTACATATTGTTTGAAAAGTCTTAACATGTGTTAGAGGATCTCCTTTACCATTATAAAGTTCCAAATGCGGGATTTCAACATGCTTAGGAGGAATAGCTCGAACAATGTCAAGAGAAAGTGGGCTCGCAACATCAAATGTGGGCACACTAAACTTAGATTGATTCATAGAGGCAATTTGTTGCTGTAAAGAAGAGACAGTTTGTGCAAGATTATTAATGGTAGCTTCAGTCGAAGAGTTCATATTAGGTGTGTTAGATTGAGATGGAGGTGTGATGTTATTGAAAGATGGTAAAGAGTAAGGTGGTGGGACCCTATGATAGTCAACCATAGGGGATGATTGGATAGGAGGAACACTACAAGGAGGAATGGAATGATTAAATGAATTTCCCCCTTGTGTCATGTTCATTTGTGAAGATGTAATGGGAACACTCATTGAAGGAATGAATGAAGAAGTCGGATTAAATGAAGGAATAGGGTTAATTGAAGAAGGAGGATTGCCCCCATGACTGGTAATCACAGGAGGAATGTCTTGTATAGAGGTAGCCATGATGTTTGATGTAAAGGTAGGTATACTAGCAATAGAAGTGGTCAAAGGAATAGAATGATTGACTTGTGTAGGAGGTTGTGTATAACCTAAAGATTCAGCACAACTCTTCATAGGCATCACATTCGAATCCACAATGTGTGCGATACCACGTAAAACATCAATTCCATTCTTATCACTTTGAAGCATACGTTTTAGACCCTCAATTAAAGGAAGAGCTTGACTATCGGGATACTCATGAGACATCCATTGGTGAAAATCGTCGAATTGGTTATCCAATTTGGAAAGTTGTTCAACAGAAACTTCATGGGGAGCTTCTTCATCATTAGGAGGATTAGAGGAATTACCCATGTCCTCGTTAAAAAGACTACTCAAATTAGGTTCCATCTCCTCAGTAGTTAAACCTTGGAAAGACTTAATTCTACGGCTTCGTCTAACGGGAATAGTGTAAGTAGGGCTTATTGTTGTAAAACTCATGCACTAGAGAGAGAGAGAAGATTTTGATTTTAGAGGTAGCAATTTTCAGTAAAACCAGCCAATCTTCCAGATTTAAGCTGTTAAATGCAATCACAATAGTCTCCCGAAATTTCAGAAAAAATGTTCGGGACCGTGGCGCTCGGAGTGCAACACGGTCCCTGCAACTTTTTTCGAAATTTGCAGGGATGAAAGGTATGATGATTTTAGAGCTAATCTAAAAAAATTGAGAGATTTTACGATCTGTAGATAGGCCAAATTAAAGTTGCAAATTCAAAATTGAACCCTATCAAGATTGTCGAAAAATGCAAAATTTGAATTTTGAAAAAGAGAGGGAGACTGAAATTTTGAATTTTATGATTTTAGAGGGAATGTCAAGAGCAATGCAAATTTTGAAATTTGAAAATTGACTCAATTTCACGCAAAATTCAATTTTGAAAGTGGAAATCAAAGTTTTTGTAATTAAGCACTTAATTTCAAGTCACAAAATGCAAATATTTGAATAAAGCACTGAAATTTCGAATGAATGCAAATACAATTTTCAGATCTAAGACAGTAAGAACACAATTTTGACACAAAATTTCAGTTTCGATAATTTTTGAATGATTAGGAGCCTTAGACCAAGCAATCACAAGACCAACTTTGACTGTAATTTTGAAAGTGTTATAATTGACAAAATCAGCCAAAATTCTGGATTTTAGCAGGAAAATACAGCAAGATCTCGCTCCCGAAATTTTGGAAAAAATGTCGGGGACGATGGCGCTCGGAGTGCAACACGGTCCTCGCAACTTTTTTCCAAATTTTCAGGGATGAAAGATATTGTGATTTTATTGCGGAATCCAAAGTTACAGCTGATTTGGAGATGTTTTGATCGGTCAAATTGTCGGACAAAGGTTGAATCAAGAGGGTTTCAAAAATTAGGGTTTTGACTTTTAACCACTTAATTTTCAGAATTAAAGCACAAATATGAATTGATAATTTGTAATAGAAGGACAGATCTGAAACAAGCATTAACATTTAGACATTTCGCAAGTTTAATTACTAAAAAGAAATTTTAGGGTTTTAATGCAATCACCTCTAAAACTTTGCAAAAGATCAAACATGGAAATGTAATCAATTTTTTTAGATCTAAGCATGAAAAATCAGAAAGGATGTTCACGTCAAGTTCACCAAAATGTAAAGCGGAAAATCGCGGTCGAACCCTAGTTGGTCTCCCCTCTTCTAACTCCAAGGAGAGAGAAGGGAGGTTCGCTAGGATTCGATGGGTTTTCACTTAGGGGGAAGACTTTACATTCAAAAGAGGGGTTGAAACTCATAAGATTCAATCCCACACGATGTAAGATTGGATGCTAAATGAATTTCAAGAGTTAGGAAAGCAAGGCTACCCTCTTTTGTAAAGAATGTTGATTAAGGAAATTAAGCTAAGGATGCATAGAAAGTCATAAAGATTCGCTTATAAACTGAGTTTAGGTTATAGGATGAAGCTGTGGACCTGGAATTAGCAGTAAAATGTCGATACGGCGCTGTCCTGCAAATTTGGACAAAAGTTGTCGGGACGATGGCGCCCGGCGCCACGGTCCTCCGAAAAATCCGCGAAACGAAGGGGGATATGTTCGTCTCTGCACAAGGATTCCAGATCTTCAATTTCAGCCGCGTACCTGCAACCTACACACAGAAAAGCGAAGACGATTGGGGGGTTAGGGATTAGGGGTTTGCCTTTAGGTCAAACCCCGATTTTGGAATTAACCAAGAAATGAGCAAGAGCTGTAAATGTAAATGACTGTAAAACAAGTACTAATACCTTGTTCTAAGGATGTTTGTATCCTTATGTGCGAAGGTTTAGATGTTGTATGTTGTATGTTGTAGCATGTAGTATGTGATCTCCTCTTCAATGGTTGAATCCTTGTCTTGAATGCAACACTTAGCCTTGAATGGAGACTTGGAATGATCAATTGCTTGAATGCTTGAATGCTTGAATGCTTGAGTATAATTTCCACGCTTTGTACACATATCCTCCTCATCCCCTAAATGAGAGAGAAAAATGTAGTTTATATACTTGTCATTTAGGGCTGATAGACTGATTTTCCCGACCTTAGGCCGACCAGGGAAGTATATTTCCAAATTGCAATCAAAAAGACCCGATATCACTTAGGAAACCGGGCCCAAAATAGGACCCAGGGACCAGGGCGCTGGGCGCCCTTGTCCTGAGGGACCAGGGCGCTGGGCACTCTGGTCCCACCTCCCGGGACATCAGGGTGCAAGGAGGTTCAGGCCAGGGTGCTTGAAAAATGCAGTTTTCAGTGTCGTGAGCAAGTTTTGGGGTCTCCATTTAGGTTGCGTGTTGCGTCGCCATCGTGAAGACCGAAATGCAGTCGAAATTGCAAGTGTCGCAATTTTAGGATGCTACACAACCATCCAATGATTCTACACCTCACACCCTCCCAGGGGCTACAAGAATTACCCTCTCTAACCTTCCCAAGGTCTTTCGACTAGGATAAGCACTTGTTGTTTTGTGACTTCCATTTTCTTGGTTAGGAGACCTTGTTTTCCTACTCCCTTTCAGACTCAACCAGAAAGTTCAATCCCTCGACCATAGGATATTCATTCCCAACACTACACACATAACGATGTGTGATATTGGATGGATTCAAAAACCTACTCCTTTCTCAAGAGCTTTGTCATTTTCTGGTTTGGTGTTTTACAAACAAACTGCACTTTTAGGCCTAACTGAAGACCCAATTCTAGTAGCCTTGTCAGCTGGGTATTCTGCATTTATCTACTAAACTTCCTTAACAAATCTATGAAATATTTTACATTCTAGACACCCTTTTGTGTTTTACATATAATATCTCAAAACCGAAGGTGGGTTTTGTCATTAACATATCTAACCCTTACCAGTTAATTAGGCCTAATTGCCCATTCCTAGGCCTAAAAGTAGGGATTGGTCAAAACTCCTTCATTGGTTTGATTGCCTTTGTGAACTAATGTTAATTTAATGTTTGTATCTCCACATGGTATTCCAATCCAACCATACTTCACCTCCACCCACCGAATTCACCCAATTAGTGTCTGTTATTCATGATTCCTAATGCTTGCCAACTCAACATGCCAAGCCTAGGGTACGGTGGAAAATCTTTGGGTTAGCTTCCCCTATATCAAAACCAAAAATAAAATATAATTTACATAGAAAACTAAGATTCCACAAGTTTCTAGAGAGGTTTCCACCATGGAACGTTAGGTTGGAGCAATTTTGATCTCAAAACCCCAGTTTTTAAGACCTTTGAACCCGCTTGCAACAAAATGAAGTCTATTCACAAACTACAACACTTCAAGACTCCAAATTAAAAAAAAATGAATGTAAGACACTAGTTTAACAATCCATGACCCTGGTTTTGGGATTCTCAATCCGTACAGGTCGTAAAAACTTGCAAAGAACAGGTGGTAAGTCAGAAAAAAACACAAAATGGGAAACCAAATTAGTTTATTTGCTTTAGTTCCTCAACAACATTCAACAACCAATTATCTTCAGTCTTCCCAGGCCTTATACTGGCCTTGGGATAGTTACACATGCTCACAACTAATTGTGACAACCAACTAACCATTGTTGTATGAAAATGTTGCAAAGTTGCTATGAGCAAGTTTTGCAAGTTTTTCTTTTTGTTGCATAGGTGAGCAACTTTTCTCAAACCCAAACTTGGTCACTTTAAAATGATGCATATGACCTTAACAAACTCAAAAACAACTTATCCTATTAAATGCTCTACATGACACCCTTAAGAGTTCACATTCCAACATTAGCCAAAAAAGGACTCTTAGGGCCCTTACAATCATTTGAGCACACACTCAATGGCCTCTTGGCCTTATTACAAAACTAAAAAGATGATTCCAACATCCTAGAAATAAAGTTGCCAAAATTTTCTAAGTGCCCTTGCACCAAATATACTGGTAAATTAACATAGGTTGTATGTTTGGTCAATGCCTATGCCTTAACCAACACAATGAACTGAGGTAGATGCCAACAAAGATGACATGCATTATCCAAGTGGCTAACGTGAAGTTGTCGGTGAAGAGTGAGTTGGTGAGGTAGTTGTCGACTGAGTCTGCATTAAATGTCAACTGTGAAAATAATGAGTTGATACCAAAGGTTCACAGCTCGAAGAAGATTGAAGGCATAGATTAGTGAGTTGATCAAAGCTGGACATCAGGTTGCAGATCTGATTTGGAGTAGGAAACAAAGAAATCATTTATTGTGATTAACAAAGAGGGATGCCAAAAAAACATGTTGTAGTTGCCCATGTTTAGTAAACGTGTACAAAAGGGATGAAGAATAGTTATGTTATTTGATATGTTGTAGGTTGTCAATCACCGAGATGAGATATGGTTTTATCTGCTATGGATTTGGGTTGGTGAAAAAACCCTAGCGTGTCAAGCTTGAACCTCTCTTTTGGCAGGAAAGCATAAGTATAAATGTGCAGAGAAAATATCAAAGTGATTGATGCTGACAGATGCAAGAAAAGAGCGTGAACAAAGAGTGAAGTGACTGAGCATCTAAAGGTAAACCCGTAAGAAAGGTTTAACTAGTAAGAGAGTTCAACAGAGGGTTTAACTAATGAGGTCAACATAACCGGTAAGCTACTAAAGATTGTAGCAGTGAGGTGAACTAGCATTGATTGAACCGATAAGGAGGCAGTAGAGTGAGAATTATGGGAGGTTAAGAAAAAGTAGACACTAAGTGGAAGAAAAGTTAGAGAGGGTAAGTAGCGTACTGATAGTGACAAGAAGCAGTGAGTGAAAGAAAATTCAATTGGTAGAGAAGAGGCAGAGTGACAAAAAGAGGATTCAACTGGTAAAGTAGAGGAGTGAAACCGGTAGAGAGATTATTTACAGGGGTTACAAAACACATTTATAACAAGGTTCTTTTAATTGTTTTCAAATTTATCATATTGTAATCACTGAGTTGGTGCTTGGTGTAGGGATTGGTGCCCTAAATGTTGTAAGTATGTTGTTTTATTGTGAGTCTAGATTGGAGCAGTAAACTCCAGCAGCATTTCTCGCTGAGGTTTTTCCCCCATTTGGTTTTCCTCATATATCTGATGTTATGTGATGTGTCTTTGTGTGTGCTTGCATCTTAATCTCTTCATTGTCTCAACTCTATAATAACTTAGTGTTTGAACTGCTAATCGGTACACACTTTTAGGATTAAAAGGTTAACATTATTGAAAACCAATGATTCATGCCCCCCTCTCAGTGGCATCTTTTGTTCTACACATAATCATTGTTTTGAAAAATCCTCGTGTATGGAAAGCATAATTTGACCTAAACTTAACAATTTTTTATTTTTTTTAAATTCTAAAGAATTGTCTCTAGTTTGATGTCATATAATATTTTTTTCAAAAAACATAAAGATAAAAAACCCTGTTATTTCAAGTTTATGGACCTCTTTTGTTAGAAATTATTTTTAAAATAAAAATATTGATCCATTTTAAAATATATATATATTTGGAATCTAGATAGTCTCTACTATAATGGATTTTCATTGTTTTAAAAAAATCTAAAAATTTGGTATTTAGATATATTTTTGAAGTCATTATTTTGTATGAACTTCAAGTTGTGGGTCAAACCAGGTCCAAGCCAGAGGGTTGGCACTCCAAGCCAATTCCCAAGCCAAAATCTAAAGGAAAAACCAGACCAAAATTCAAAAAAATTTAAAATGGGATCCTGTTTACAATTTAGGATACAAGACCTCTTTTTATTTTTTTCAATAATTAAAAATAAAAAAGCAAACGGGATCTTGTTTCCTTTTTTTTGTTATCTTTTTTTTTATTAAAAATAAGCTATATAAATGAAATATAACATTTAAGTATATATTTCATGTTTATATTGGTAGGATGTTTGAGATTGATTTCAGATCTCTATGAGGTATAATGCAAATTCTAAATTTTAGAAGATCTTATAAATTTTCAAACAGTCAAATTCCAACAATCAGCTGTTAGGTCCCAGGAAGGACAACTGAGAGGGGGTGGGTTAATCAGTTGTGAACCAGTTGTCAATAAATTGTAATCCAAATGCAAGTTATTCCAATTTAACATTAATGCCGGTAAACCAAAATTAAGTGCCGATAAAACATATTAATAGATATAGCAGTACCAGTTTAACTTAATGCATGAAAAGTAAAGAGAAACAACATCCACAACACATGACACATAAATTTTGACATGGAAAGCCGGTAAGGGAAAAACCATGCTAGGGAACCTTACCCACAATCAGATGATAATACTGCAGATAGTTTGTGTATACAAATGGGGTCTGCACATGTAGAAAGGCCAACTTCCTAGAGCTCACTGGTCAATCACAAATTAGGAGTCACATTGACTACACAATTGGTTGGTTAAATCCAAAGATAATGTACTGCTCAAAATAGCATCTCCAATGCTAGATTCAGTACCGATTAAGCTCTGAACATGAGTGTCAAAACACCTTCATAAACTTCCTTCAACCTTTGAATAATGTCTGCATGATTTGCACAAGGATCTGCTTATTTTCGTTCTTCAATATTCGAATACACTCATCTTTACCTATATTCCGGTCTTCAATAAGATCTTGCAATCATTTATATAAAACCTAAGACCAAATGAATAGGTCAGCTCACTAAAGATATTACATTTAAATTAGTTACAAATAAGTCTTGATGCAATACAACATGTTGTCTCAATACATTTACCATAATAACCAATCAATAAACAATCTCCATGATGTGTCGTGCTGATCTGGAATAGATAACATGTACCGGTCCATAACCTAGACCTATATGCCAGTAAAGGAAAATCTATCAACCTGATTAGACCAATAAGTAAAACACCAAAACCAAACTTCCAATCCATGTCTTCGACATAACAAAATGATCTCCAGATGATAACAAGTCATCATTGCTGCCGGTGAATAGTATAACTTGCTAGTGAACACATACCGATGATTATGCATAAGCCATTACCCAGAACGGTTAACATAATCTAAACCTCCAAGAAGACAAGTGTTGACATGAATGACAAAACCAATGCAACACCTAACAAATTCATCCATAATACCAACATCAGCAGGCTCCTATCATCATTCTCTCTCTCTCTCTCTCTCTCTCTCTCTCTCTCTCTCTCTCTCTCTCTCTATATATATATATATATATATCACTCTCTTTATCATCCTCAATCTCTAGACATCTCTCTCTATATTACTCTTCCTCTATGCCTTTCTACCTCTCTCTATCTCTCTCCTCTCTCCCAAAATCTATATCTATCTGTATACACCTAAAAATGGTCTGAAGATAATTAATTAAATAAGAAATTATTTAATTAATCTCCCTCCCCAATTTAATTGAATTCATCAACAGTTTGATTAAATCCCCTCTTTTTTCATCTACTTATTAATAAATCTAAGGATTTATTTAATACATTCATCTCAATAATCCCCTTTGATTAATTAATTCTTCCCCATCAAATTCATTTCTTCTAAATCCTTTAATTAATTAAAACAAATCAATTAATGACTTGTTGAAATTAATTAGCCTTTTCCTATTATTTGAATTTCTAAATTCAAATTCTCCTAACTTCTAACCACCTAACCTAACCCCTTCTAAACCTAACTCATTTCATCTAACCCCGGGTTTAATAACCCCATCTTAGCTTGCACATCCTAACCACCATGTCCCCTTTCCTTGAACACTTTGCCCTCTCATGAGAAAATCTTTGTGACACTTATCACTAAGTGTTCCCTTTTATCCAACCTCTTCTAGAAGCCTCTTCACATTTGTCACCATGGAGATGACATTGTTCCCTTTAATCCAACCTCTTTGCCAACCTCCTCCAATTTAACCATTGATATCTTCAAATCAATGTTGACCATTGATTCCTGCCACCTCACCCCTAGCCTTGGGAAATCCTATAAATGGACCCCATTTTGGAGTTCAAAGGACCCCCGATTGATCCCATAACATTTGCATTTAAGCATTGTTACTATAGGCATATGCAATCTTAGCAATATCATTTTAGCATTGTTATCATGTTCAATTTTAGCTTAAATCTAGTTTATTTTCTAGCTCAATTTGCTTATCATCTAGCTTAATCTCATCATTTCTAGATTAAATGCCTCTTTATCATTTAAATCATCCATTTAAGTGTAGTCAAGTCACTAGAATTTACATAATCAGATCTGAGAGAAAAATTCATACTCGCATTTACTAGGATGTGATAGATCGCTTAGCTGTGGTTTTATCTTTCTTTGCTTTAAATTCATTAACCATGCTTGTAATGATCTATTGAGTGTTTTGTGTTGCAGGAACAAGTATACACTTCACAGGCATGACATTTTGGTGCCCACCGTGGGGCCGAAATTATCATTTTTGGCCTCTCAAGCTTCATCAACATTCATCTTTGTCGGGTCTAAATCAGAATGTCGTACGAACTCATTTCTAGCCTAGTGCGACATGATTTGTGAGCTGAAACGACAAGAGATCCTGTGTTGTATGATTCTTTAGGAAAATTACAGTGTCATACGAACTCTCATCTTGACTCGTACAGTATTAGATAGTGGCTCATATGA
This sequence comes from Cryptomeria japonica, assembly GCF_030272615.1. Taxonomy (NCBI): domain Eukaryota; kingdom Viridiplantae; phylum Streptophyta; class Pinopsida; order Cupressales; family Cupressaceae; genus Cryptomeria; species Cryptomeria japonica. The sequence goes on from NW_026730069.1 coordinate 19,020, forward strand.
TTAGGTAAAGTTTGTTGTACGAAATTCTTCTTCTGTGTTCTGAGAGCAGATTGTATTTCAGGTTTCATACTTCAGTTTGATTATGGCTAATGCTAGCTTTGTTTTGTTTATGATATTTTTGCCAGTCTAACTCTTTTCTGTAGGATGATTGTCAAAGATACACTTGTCAAAGACCAAATTCAAAACAAATCAATGACTGCTAACAAATTTATTTTATAGATAGCCTAAGAAAATTCAACAAAACTTTGTGTATTCATTAAAGTTTTCTAGGCACACTTGTCTTTTTTGCTAAAAATGAACAATCATGTTTTTGGTGTCTTTGGTGATGGGAGAGTATGCTCTCACCTTTCTTAGGTGATCAAAAAGCTAGACTCATCATTTGCTTTCATTAGTGCATATCTTTAGCAGGCATGCCCTCCCAAGGAGCTAAAAACTCTTAAAGCCATTATGATCGGTGTGAGGGGAACGACCTAAGTGGGAATGGCTAACGCCAAGTAATCCAACCCACTATAAAATAAACATGATTTGATGAAAATCAAGTCAACAAAAGTGCTTGGGAATAGCTCTCCTCCGTACCTTTGGGTATATCAAACCTTGGTTTTTAAGGCTGGGAGACCTCTTAATTGAGTATTATACCCCGATGCACCGAACGGATCCCTTACTAGTTCTGATTAAAGTAGAAGCTACCCGATCCACCTTTGAAAGGGTGATAATCTTTGTGCAAGAGAGATAGTAACTCTCCCAAGATACTTGCCATATCGTGCCCCCATTAGTGTTTGGAGTCGGATAATACGACGTTGAGAATCCATTGCATGAGACTCAGTGTTCATATTCTGATTAGCTATTGGGTGTGTACCTAAGCTTGCAAGAAAAGGTTTTCTCTCCTCAAACAACTTCCTTAGGGTTTAGCATGCTTGGAGTCACTTATCACATCATGTGTTTTCTGTGTATTCATCCCTAAATTTGAAAAATCAGACATCTAAAACTAGAAAACATAAGCAAAACATCAAAATTCTCTAATCCAAATTTGGCAAAACAAACATATTTTTCATTGTCCTGCTCTCTGTCGTATGAGTTAAGTGATTTTTCATATGAGGAATCTGTTTTATCATGTGGTTCATGAAGTTGTTTCATACGAGTCTCTGCTTTTTCAAAGGAAATTTTTGATTCATCATCTATTTTTATATCTTTTGTCGTATGGTTCATGAAGTATTGTCGTACAAGTCTCTGTTTTTATCAGTCCAGAGCTATTTCTTTGCATGACTTTTTTAGGTCTATCATTCTGCTTGGTCAAATTGCAGTAATCATAAATATCTATTATCTATCATTCTGTGCTTAAATTGTCTTCTTGGTTTTCTTGGTCAAGTTATCATCCGTCAAAATTAGACTCTAGAAGATAAACACTTTAATATTTTCAAAGTGCTCACCCTCAACAAGTTCAAGATCTAAACATCGCAAAGTGCATTATCACCCTCTTTGATAAACTGATCACTCAAACATAGTTTGTCATCAGGATCTATCATCCTTTATCATGAAACTGAAATGTTTGGTCAGGATAATCTTGTCCCACATCGTAGGATATATCATTCCTACTGGACTTGATTTTTATCAGATCACCATCATTGCACTCCAAAACCAAAATTGAAAAACTTGCAAACTTTTAAACACTTGAACCATCTTTTTGTGTCATATCATGCTATCACATTTACCTTGACAATTTATCACTTATCAAAACAAACTTTTGGATAATCAAATCCTAGCAAAATAACACATGTGTATGCTCTTTCTAACTAGAGCTCAAAGACGAAGGATCGCAGAGACGAAAATCAAAACATTGGAAATAACTGAAGAGCATATAACCATGGAACATGAAGAGGAAATATAAGTTGAAGGAGAAATAATAGAACAAATATTAGAGACATCAAGAAAGATCCTCAATTTGATAAATTTATGCAGAAATTATTGGAGGGAGAAAAAGAAAAATATTTCCTAATGTTAGCCAAATCTGGTGCTACACTCCCCCAAGATTTTGATATGAACAAATTGACACAAAAGAAAAGTGACCCTCCCCATAATAATGCACAATACAAAGATATTTATGGTCTCCACATGAATGACACATCAATTCCCAATAATACCAGAACCAATGAAGAAACCTACATACCCAAAAGAGATGAAGTAGAAATTCTGAATAACCTCCAATCCAATGTAGATACAAGAAGGACTAGAGATGAAACAAGAAGAGATCTAGATCCTCCTAGAATGTAAAATCATGGTCATGCAAGAACAAATCGTTTTGATAATCCTATCACAACTCTCACACAAAAACTACAAACACTGCAAACACAAATTCAAGATATGCAAAGAGGAAATGCTAGAAGATACTCACTACAAGAAATTTGTCCTTATCCATTTGACATAGGTCTAAAAATGATACCATTTCCTATAGATTTTGAAACTCCTAGATAGGAAAAATATGATGGAAGCACTAACCCCCAAGATCATATATGATAATTTTGTACAATGAGTATGGAGTTTGCACATGAGGATACATACTTAATGAGACTATTTCTGAAAAGCTTAACTGGACTAGCTATGGAATGGTTCTCCAAACTTCCATCTGGAATCAGATCATTTTCAGAATTGGTTGATAAGTTTGTTTCACAATACTCTTATAACATACAAAATGAAGTAACAATTCTAGACCTATGTAATTCCAAACAAAAGAGTGGAGAACCTTTCATGACATTTTTACAATGATGGAGACGGTTAGCTTCGCAGTATCCTCATACAGTGCCAGAATACAAAAAAATGGACATATTCATCAATAACTTAAATGATCAAATGAGTTATTACTTAAAAATGCAAGGAAATCAAAGTTTTAGAAAAATGATCGATAATGGAATCAGAATAGAGGAAGCCATGATAAAGAAAGGTGAGTTGAAAATATACAAAGAAGGAGTCCATCCTCCTAATAACAACACCAATAAAAACAACCACAATGATAAACTAAAGTTTTGGAATAGAAATCAAAATTTTGTCAATGATGGAATAGTAGATAACAACAATGTAAAACCAAAAAAATTGGCTTTTAATTTATCCACTCACTCAGCAACAGCTCAACAAAACAACCATCACCAAAAAGCAACTATCAAAGCTTTTTTTCGAAGACAATTTACAAACATTGGTGAACCCCTTGGGTCAGCACTAAAGACACTTCTCGCAAACAAATTGATTACTTTACCGAAAGAAAGGAACTACGAACCTCAAATCAAACCACCTTGGTGGAATGATAACCATTATTGTGATTTCCATCAAAATAAGGGACATCATACAGATAATTGTCAAAAGTTGAAACATATCATACAAGATATGATTGATAATGGAGTAATAACAGTGGATGGACATACAACAAATGAATCTCATACAACTTTTAAAACTCTGCTTCCAAATTATGAGAAAGGTGAATCATCAACAACAAACAGTGGTAAGGGTAAAGCGAAGGTAAACTATGCTCATACATATGATAATGTGGTAAACGTGATTGTAGTTAAAGAAAAACAAAATCAAGAACATGCTCATGCTATCACAAGAAGCAAAGCCAAAGTTGTTTTGCCGGGTCCTACAACAAACACGTCATCCACTACCAAACAATACAACCTAGTGGAGCAATTGTAGAAAACACCCGCACAAATATCCATCTTAGAATTGTTAAAGCTTTCATCTGCACACAAAGAAATTCTTGAACGAGCATTAATAGATACAATAGTTTCCAAAGATCTTGATATTGATCAATTCGAAACCATGGTGGGACACCTCACAACCCCTCACTACTTATCATTCACTGAAGAAGATGACATTTCCTTACAACATCCCCACAATGCTCCTTTGCATATTGAAGTCCTCATTCACAAAACACGTGTTAAACATGTTCTAATAGATGGTGGAGCTGGCCTAAATATTTGTTCATTAAGTCTTGTTCATGCCTTAGGATATTTAGAAGATGCAATTGATGTTTGGAAAAGGATCACCATAAAATCCTATGATGAAGAAGAACATTCCTCCAAGGGAATTGTGATACTACCCATCAGAGTGGGACCTTTGCAGAAGGACACAACATGCCAAGTTCTAGACTTGGACTTATCATATAATGTACTCTTGGGAAGACCATGGGTACATGAATTGCAAGTTGTCCCATCAACATATCATCGGTGTATAAAATTTCCCTACAATGGGCTGGATATCATAATCTCTGCAGATTCAAATCCATTTCAATACTGTAGCAATCTAAAAATGGTTCAAGAAGTCATTGTTCCTCATAACAGGGAGGCATCATCTTCGAACACACAATCCAAGGAACAATTGTTTGCCTCTATTTTATCAAGTATGGAAAAACAAATACAGCTAAGAGATCGAGGGAATAGATCACTTTCTCCTAATCCTTTGGAAAACCATCAAACTCTAAACAACAACCAATTGTAAAACATCTTCTGATATTTGATGAAGCATTTGTTAGTGCTGGAACCTTATAAGAGGAAACAAAAGACAAAGATGTGCTACAATGGCTATACAGGGATGAAGAATGTCGATAAAAGATCAACAATGTCAGAATACCCACAAAAAACTATGGAAAAGGATTTAACATTCTCAGAACAATGGGATATACCAGAACAGGTCCTATAGGAAAAAGAAAAGAAGGTATCTTAGAACCTATTCAATCTTACACTTAGTAGACTACAGACAAAAAAGGCTTAGGGTATGGACAAGTCACTCTAACGGAAGACACATCTTTTAATCAACAAAAAGGGGAATATGAAAAAAGACAAGAACAACTGGCAGTTAAAAGAGAAGAAACATCAGCAAAGCAACAAACACAAGCAAACATGAAATGAGAGAAGAAGCAAGCTTCAAATCAACAAGAGAAACAAACTAAAAATATCTCTCAAGCATCATTAAATCTCAATCACAACAAGAAAGAAGCTAATATAAGTCTAGGAGAACTCATAGAAAATTTGACAAAACTTAATCTCAGTCTTGAAGAAGTTGAATATGAAAGAAGAAAAGATATAGCCAGAAAAGCAGAAGAAATGCTATATGACCAAATCTATAGATTGCAAGCTACAAGTGATATAGATTCTAATGAATGGAAATGGGATTCCTATTACTCTGAAGAATCAACTGAAGCAAAATTGCTTTGAAGGAGATGTAGGAGTCGATATAGTTCACACGTATGTGGGACAAAACATCAGGAACTAGTTCACTTGAATTAGAATCACATTCAGCTGACTTGGACTTAATTGAGGATGATCATGAATTTCTTACACGAGGTCATTCTGATGAGAGTACCATTCTAGACATCGACATACATATTGAAAACTTTGATACATCTATCATGACCCTAGAAACCCTCGAAACATCCCAACCTGACGATCCCCTACCTCTAATCCACCCCAAGCTTATTGATTGGGAAAATGAAGGACATCCATCATTGATACCTTTTCGAATGACCACGCCATATCTGTTTATCTTAATGCAATCAAACCCATAAAAACTCTCACCAAGAATTTTAGCAATGCATCTTCCAGGCAAGTGGGTGCCAAATCTCCTAGTCGCAAAAGTGAAAATAACAAAAAGAATATCAAGTCTAATGCTGAAAACCATTGATTGGCAACATTAGATCAAGAAAAAGTAAAAAGAAAGGATGCATCTAATGGTGAAAACCTCCTTGAGGCACTAGAAGATGGGAGATTTGACACTTTACCTTAGCACTATCAAGAAAGGTCATCCTTTTTTATTGAACCAATAGAGGCAGTTAACATTGGTACAATAGAGAAACCAAAGATTCTTCATCCAACAACTTCTCTATCAGAAGAAAAAATGCAACAATATGTGGAATTCTTCAAACGGCAACAAATCAATTTTGCATGGTCATATGTAGACATGCCAGGGTTAGATCCAGAGCTTATTATGCATCACTTAAA
>NW_026730070.1:0-25000 GCF_030272615.1 Cryptomeria japonica
AAACATTGATTTTGATGTTGTAAAATCAGGGCTTTGAAGGCACAAGCTCCGAAATGAGGTTCTAAGAGCATGATCTACATCAAAATTGCATTTTGATGCTACCGATTCTGGAATTGGGATTTGTGTCTAGAAACCTTGTTGTGCCTCCAAACACTAATTTTTATGCTCCAAAAAAGAGGCTTTTGAGGCACAACCTCTGAAGTGAGGTTCTATGAACACTATGTTTGTAAAATCCATTTTTTGATGCTATCAGCTTGAGAATCTAGACTCATGTCTTGAAACCTTGTTTTGCCTTTAAACATTGATTTTGATGTTTTGAAACTAGAGATTTTGAGCCACATGCTTCTAAACAAGATTCTAAGAGCATGATGTGCATCAAAATCACATTTTGACACTATAGGCTCTAGAATAGGGACTTGCTTTTTGAAATCTTGTTGTGCGTCCACACACCAATTTGGGAACGTCAAAATCAATTTTTCGAGGCACAACAAGGTTTCAAAAAGGAAGTGCCTATTCTAGAGCCTATAGCATCAAAATTCCATTTTGATGCACATCATTCTCTTAGAACTCATTTCGGAGCTTGTGCCTCGAAAGACCCAATTTTGGAGCATCAAAATCAATGTTTGGAGGCACAACAAGGTTTCAAGATTCAAGTTCCAATTCTAGAGTCAATAGCATAAAAATATGATTTTGGTGCATATCGTGGTCTTACAACCTCATTTCGGAGCTTGTGCCTAGAAAGCCCCGGTTTCTGAGCATCAAAACCAGTGTTTTGAGGCAAAACAAGGTTTCAAGATCCAATCCACAATTCTAAAGCCAGTAGTATCAAAATTCAATTTTGATGCATATTATGCTATTCGAACCCTGTTTCAGAAATTATGCCTCAAAAGCCCTAGTTTTGGAGCATCAAAATTGATGTTTGGAGGCACAACAAGGTTTCAAGATGCAAGTCCTGAATCACAAGCCTGTAGCGTGAAAATTTGATTTTGACACACATCGTGCTCTTAGAACCTTGTTTTCAAGCTTAGGCCTCAAAATCTTTTGAAGCATCAAAATTGGTGTTTGGAGAAACAACGAGCTTTCAAGATGCAAGTTCCTTTTCTGGAGCCTATAGTGTCAAAACGTGATTTTGATGCACATTGTGCTCTTAGAACCTCATTTCAGAATGTGTGGCTCGAAAGCTCCAGTTTCAAAACATCAAATTCAATGTTTAAAGGCACAACAAGGTTTCACGATACAAGTCGTGATTCTCAAGCTGATAGCGTCAAAACACGATTTTGAAAAACATGGTGTTCTTAGAACCCAATTTCAGAGGTGCCTCAAAAGCCTCTTTTTTGGAGCATAAAAATTGTTTGGAGGCACAACAAGGTTTTAAGACACAAATCCAAATTCCAGATTCGCTAGCATCAAAATGCAATTTTGATGTACATCGTGCTCTTAGAACCTCATTTCGGAGCTTGTGCCTTGAAAGCCCTTATTTTGGAACATCAAAATCAATGTTTTGAGGGACAACAAGGTTTCAAGAAGCAAGTCCCTATTCCGGACCCTATAGCGTTAAAATTTCATTTTGATGCACATCATTCTCTTAGAAGCTTATTTAGGAGATTGTGCCTCGAAAGACACAATTTTGGAGCATCAAAATCAATGTTTTGAGGCACAACAAGGTTTCAAAATGCAAGTCTCGATTATAGAGTTGCAGCATCAAAATCTGCTTATGGTGCAAATAGTGCTCTTAGAACCTCATTTCAAAGCTTCTACCTCGAAAGCCTCGGTTTTTTAGCATCAAAATCAATGTTTTGAGGCACAACAAGGTTACAAGATGCAAGCCCTAATTCTAGAGTCAGTAGCATCAGAATTAAATTTTGTTTTACATTTTGCTCTTAGAACCTGGTTATAGAAATTGTGGCTCAAAAACCCCAGTTTTGGAGCATCAAAATCGATGTTCGGAAGCACAACAAGGTTTGAAGATGCAAGTCTTGATTCTGGAGCCGATAGAGTTAAAATTTGATTTTGACACACATCATTCTCTTAAAACCTTCTTTTGGAGCTTATGCCTCAAAAATTTTCGTTTCAAATTATCAAAATTGGTGTTTGGAGGCAAAACAAACTTTCAAGATGCAAGTCCGTATTCTAGAGCCTGTAGTGTCAAAACATGATTTTGATGCACATCATGCTCTTAGAATCTCATTTCAGAGCGTGTGGCTCGAAAGCCTCCAGTTTCAAAACATCAAAATCAATGTTTAAAGGCACAACAAGGTTTCAACACACAAGTCCCGATTCTCAAGCTAATAGCGTCAAAACACGATTTTCACAAACACGGTGTTCTTAGAACCTCATTTCGGAGGTTCTGTCTCAAAAGCCTCATTTCTAGAGCATAAAAAATAGTGTTTGGAGGAACAACAAGGTTTCAAGACACAAGTACCAATTCTAGAGTCGGTAACAACAAGGTTTCAAGATGCAAGTCCCGATTCTAGATTCAATAGCGTCAAAATCTGATTTTGGTGCACATTGTACTCTTAGAACCTCATTTCGAAGCTTGTGCCTTGAAAGACCCAGTTTCAGAGCATCAAAATTAGTGTTTTGAGGAACAACAAGGTTTCAAGATGCAGGCCCCGATTCTAGAGTGAGTAGCATCAAAATTCAATTTTGATACACATTGTGCTCTTAGAACGCTGTTTTAGATATTGTGCCTCAAAAGCCTGAGTTTTGGAGAATCAAAATCAATGTTTGGAGGAACAACAAGGTTTCAAGATGCAAGTGTTAGAATTTGATTTTGATGCACATCATGCTCTTAGAACCTTGTTTTGGAGCTTATGCCTCAAAATCTTCAGTTTTGAAGCATCCAAATTGGTGTTTGGAGGCACAACAAGCTTCCAAGATGCAAGTCTCTATTTCGGAGCCTGTAGTGTCAAAATGTGATTTTGATGCACTTCGTGCTCTTAGAACCTCATTTTAGAGGTTGTGCCTCAAAAGCCTCATTTTTGGAGCATAAAAATTAGTGTTTGAAGGCACAACAATGTTTCAAAACACAAATCCCAATTCTAGAGTCGGTAGCGACAAAACATAATTTTACTGTACATTGTGCTCTTAGAACCTCATTTTGGAGCTTGTGCCTTCAATCCCCTGAATTTGGAACATCAAAATCAATGTTTTGTGGCACAACAAGGTTTCAAAAAGCAAGTCCCTATTCTAGAGCCTATAGCTTCAAAATTCCTATTTGACACACATCATTCTCTTAGAAGCTCAATTCGGAGCTTGTGCCTCGAAAGACCTAGTTTTGGAGCATCAAAATCAATGTTTGGAGACACAACAAGTTTTCAAGATGCAAATCCCGATTCTAGAGTCAATAGCATGAAAATCTGATTTTGGGGCACATCATGCTCTTAGAACCTCATTTCGAAGCTTGTGCCTCGAAAGCCCCAGTTTCACAGCATCAAAATCAGTGTTTAGAGGCACAACAAGGTTTCAAGATGCAAGCCCCGATTCTAGAGCCAGTAGCTTCAAAAAAAAAAAATTGATGCACATTGTGCTCTTAGAACCCTGCTTTAGAAATTGTGCCTCAAAAGCCCTAGATTTGGAGCATCAAAATCGATTCTTGGAGGCAGAACAAGGTTTCAAGATGCAAGTCCTGATTCAAGAGTTGGTAGCGTCAAAATTTGATTTTGATGTACATCGTGCTCTTAGAACCTTGAAATTTGATTTTGATGTACAAGTCCTGATTCTCAAGCTGATAGCATCGAAACACAATTTTGAAAAACATGGTGTTCTTAGAACCTCATTTCAGAGGTTGTACCTCAAAAGCTTCGTTTTTGGAGCATAAAAATTAGTGTTTGGAGGCACAACAAGGTTTCAAAACACAAGTCACAATTCTAGAGTTGGTAGCGTCAACACGCATTTTTGATGTACATCGTGCTCCTAGAACCTCATTTCGGAGCTTGTGCCTTGAACATCAAAATCAATGTTTTGGGGCACAACAACGTTCCAAGAAGCAAGTCCCTATTCCGGAGCCTGTAGCGTAAAAATTCCATTTTGAAGTAGATCATTCTCTTAGAAACTAATTTTGGAGCTTGTGCCTCGAAAGTCCCAGTTTTGAAGCATAAAAATCAATGTTTGGAGGCACAAAAAGGTTTCAAGATGCAAGTCCCGATTCTAGAGTCAATAGCGTCAAAATCTGATTTTGGCACACATCATGCTCTTAGAACCTCATTTCAAAACTTGTACCTCAAAAGGCCCGATTTCGGTGCATCAAAATCAGTTTTTTGAAGGACAACAAGATTTTAAGATTCAAGCCCCGATTCTAGAGCCAATAAATTTTGATGCACATTGTGCTGTTAGAACCTTGTTTTAAAAATTGTCCCTCAAAATCCCTAGTTTTGGAGCATCAAAATCGATGTTTGGAGGCACAACAAGGTTTCAAGATGCAAGTCCTGATTCTAGAGCCGATAGCCTCAAAATTTGATTTTGATGCACATCGGGCTCTTAGAACCTTGTTTTGGAGCTTATGCCTCAAAATATTTGGTTTCAAAGCATCAAAATTGGTGTCTGGTGGCAAAACAAGCTTTCAAGACGCAAGTCCCTATTTCGGATCCTGTAGTGTCAAAACGTGATTTTAATGCACATCGTGCTCTTAGAACCTCATTTTGGAGCGTTTGGCTCGAGAGCCCTAGTTTCAAAACATCAAAATCACTGTTTAAAGGCACAACAAGGTTTCAAAACACGAGTCTTGATTCTCAAGGTGATAGTGTCAAAAAACAATTTTTACAAACATGGTTTTCTTAAAACCTCATTTCGGAGGTTGTGCCTCAAAAGCCTCGGTTTTGGAGCATAAAAATTAGTGTTTGGAGGCACAACAAGGTTTCTAGACACAAGTCCCAATTCCAAAATGGGTAGCGTCAAAATGAAATTTTGATGTACATCATGCTCTAAGAAGCTCATTTCGGAGCTTGTGCCTTGAACGACACAGTTTTGGAGCATCAAAATAAATGTTTGGAAGCACAACAAGGTTTCAAGATGTAAGTCCCGATTCTAGAGTCAATAGCATGAAAATCTGATTTTGGCACACATCGTGCTCTTAGAACCTCATTTCAAAGCTTGTGCCTCGGAAGCCCCAGTTTTGGAGCATCAAAATCATTGTTTTGAGGCACAACAAGGTTTCAAGATGCAAGCCCCGATTCTAGAACCAGTACATTGTGGTCTTAGAACCTTGATATAGAAATTGTGCCTCAAAAGCCCTAGGTTTGGAGCATCAAAATCTATGTTTGGAGGCACAATAAGGTTTCAAGATGCAAGTCCTGATTCTGGAGCCGGTAGCGTAAAAATTTGATGTTGACGCACATCGTGCTCTTAGAACCTTGTTTTGGAGCTTATGCCTCAAAATCTTCAGTTTCAAATCATCAAAATTGGTGTTTGGAGGCACAACAATCTTTCAAGATGCAAGTTCCTATTCCGGGGCCTTTAGTGGCAAAACATGATTTTGATGCACATCGTGCTCTTAGAATCTTGTTTTAGAGCGCGTGGCTCGAAAGCTTCAATTTCCAAACATCAAAATCAATGCTTAAAGGCAGAACAAGGTAGACACAAGTCCCAATTGTCAAGCTGATACCGTCAAGACACAATTTTTACAAACATGGTGTTCTTAGAACCTCATTTCGGAGGTTGTGCCTCAAAAGCTTCATTTTTGGAGCATAAAAATTAGTGTTTGGAGGCACAACAAGGTTTCAAGACACAAGTACCAATTCTAGATTGGGTAGTGTCAAAATTCAATTTTGATGTACATCATGTTGTTAGAACCTCATTTCCGAGCTTGTGATGTGAAAGCCCTAATTTTGGTACATCAAGATCAATGTTTGGAGGCACAACAAGGTTTCAAGAAGCAAGTCTCTATTCCATAGCCTATAGCCTCAAAATTCCATTTTGATGCACATCATTCTCTTAGAATCTCATTTCAGAGGTTTTGCCTCAAAAGCCTCATTTTTGGAGCATAAAAATTAATGTTTGGAGGCACAACATGATTTCAAGACATAAGTCCCAATTTTGATGTACATCGTGCTCTTAGAACCTCATTTCAAAGCTTGTGCTTTGAAAGCCCTGATTTTGGAACATCAAAATCAATGTTTTGGGCCACAACAACTTTTCAAGAAACAAGTCCGTATTCCGGAGCCTGTAGTGTCAAAATTCCACTTTGATGCACATCATTCTCTTAGAAGTTCATTTCGGAGCTTGTGCCTCAAAAGACCCAGTTTTGTAGCATCAAAATTAATGTTTGGAAGCACAACAAGGTTTCAAGATGCAAGTCCCAATTCTAGAGTCAATAGCGTCAAAATCTAATTTTGACAAACATTGTGCTCTGAGAACCTCATTTGGAAGCTTGTTCCTCGAATGCCCCAGTTTTGGAGCATCAAAATTAGTGTTTTGAGGCACAACAAAGTTTCAAGATGCAAGCCCTGATTCTAGAGCCAGTAGCATCAAAATTCCATTTTTATGCACATTGTGCTCTTAGAACCCTGTTTTAGAAATTGTGCCTCAAAAGCCCCAGTTTTGGAGCATCAAAATCAATGTTTGGAGGCACAACAAGGTTTCAAGATGCAAGTCCTAATTTTGGAGCAGGTAGCATCAAAACTTGATTGTGACACATGTCGTGCTCTTAGAACCTTGTTTTCGAGCTTATGCCTCAAAATCTTCAGTTTCGAAGCATCAAAATTGGTGTTTGGAGGCACAACAAGCTTTGAAGACGTAAGTCCTTATTCCAGAGCCTATAGTGTCAAAATGTGATTTTGATGCATATCGTGCTCTTAGATCCTTGTTTCAGAGCATGTGGCTCGAAAGCTCTAGTTTCAAAACATCAAAATCAATGTTTAAAGGCACAATCAGGTTTCAAGAAACAAGTCCTTATTCTCAAGTTGATAGCATCAAAATATGATTTTGACAAACATGGTGTTCTTAGAACCTCATTTCCGAGGTCGTGCCTCAAAAGCCTCATTTTTGGAGCATAAAAATTAGTGTTTGGAGGCACAACAAGGTTTCAAGACACAATTCTTAATTCCAGAGTCGGTGGCGTCAAAACACAATTTTGATGTACATCGTGCTCTTAAAACCTCATTTCGGAGCTTGTGCCTTGAAAGACCCAGTTTTGGAGCATCAAAATCAATGTTTGGAGGCACAACAAGGTTTCAAGATGCAAGTTCCGATTCTAGAGTCAATAGCGTCAAAATCAATGTTTTGAGGCACAATAAAGTTTCAATATGCATGCCCCGATTCTAGAGCCAGTAGCATCAAAATTCAATTTTTATGCACATTGTGCTCTTAGAACCTTGTTTTAGAAATTGTGCCTCAAAAGCCCTAGTTTTGGAGCATCAAAATCGATGTTTGGAGGCACAATAATGTTTCAAGATGCAAGTCCTGATTCTGGAGCCGGTAGCATCAAAGTTTGATTTTGACGCACATCGTGCTCTTAGAACCTTGTTTTGTAGCTTATGCCTCAAAATCTTTAGTTTCAAATCATCAAAATTGGTGTTTGGAGGCACAACAAGCTTTCAAGATGCAAGTTCCTATTCTGGGGCCTGTAGTGTCAAAATGTGATTTTGATGCACATCGTACTGTTAGAATCTTGTTTTGGAGCGTGTGGCTCGAAAGCTCCAGTTTCCAAACATCAAAATCAATGCTGAAAGGCACAACAAGGATTCAAGACACAAGTCCCGATTGTCAAGCTGATACCGTCAAGACACAATTTTTACAAACATCATGTTCTTAGAACCTCATTTCAGAGGTTGTGCCTCAAAAGCTTCATTTTTGGAGCATTAAAATTAGTGTTTGGAGGCACAACAAGGTTTGAAGACACAAGTCCCAATTCTAGAGTGGGTAGTGTGAAAACACAATTTTGATGTACATCATGCACTTACAACCTCATTTCGGAGCTTGTAACGTGAAAGCCTTAATTTTGGAACATCAAAATCAATGTTTGGAGGCACAACAAGGTTTCAAGAAGAAAGACCCTATTCCGTAGCTTGCAGCCTCAAAATTCCATTTTGATGCATATCATTCTCTTAGAACCTCATTTCGGAGGTTGTGCCTCAAAAGCCTCCTTTTTGGAGCATAAAAATTAGTGTTTGGAGGCACAACATGGTTTGAAGACACAAGTCCCAATTCTAGAATTGGTATCATCAAAACGCAATTTTGATGTACATCGTGCTCTTAGAACCTCATTTCGGATCTTGTAACTTGAAAGCCTTGATTTTGGAACATCAAAATCAATGTTTTGGGGCACAACAACTATTCAAGAAGCAAGTCTGTATTCCGGAGGCTGTAACGTCAAAATTCCATTTTGATGCACATCATTCTCTTAGAAGCTCATTTCGGAGTTGTTGCCTCAAAAGATCCAGTTTTTGAGTATCAAAATCAATGTTTGGAGGCACAACAAGTTTTCAAGATGCAAGTCCTGATTCTAGATTCAAGAGCGTCAAAATATGATTTTGGCACACATCGTGCTCTTAGAACCTCATTTTGAAGCTTGTGCCTCGAAAGCCTTAGTTTCAGAGCATCAAAATCAATGTTTTGAGGGATAACAAGGTTTCAAGATGCAAGCCCCGATTCTAGAGGCAGTATCATCAAAATTCAATTTTCATGCACATTGTGCTCTTAGAACCCTGTTTTTAGAAATTGTGCCTCAAAATCAAAATTGGAACATCAAAATCAATGTTTTGGGGCACAACAACTTTTCAAGAAGAAAGTCTATATTCTAGAGCCTGTAACGTCAAAATTCCACTTTGATGCACATCATTCTCTTAGAAGCTCATTTCAGAGTTGTTGCCTCGAAAGATCCAACTTTTTAGCATCAAAATCAATGTTTGGAGGCACAACAAGTTTTCAAGATGCAAGTCCCGATTCTAGATTCAATAGCGTCAAAATATGATTTTGGCACACATTGTGCTCTTAGAACCTCATTTTGAAGCTTGTGCCTCAAAAGCCTTGGTTTCAGAGCATCAAAATCAGTGTTTTGAGGGATAACAAGGTTTAAAGATGCAAGCCCCGATTCTAGAGGCAGTAGCATCAAAATTCAATTTTCATGCACATTGTGCTCTTAGAACCCTGTTTTTAGAAATTGTGCCTCAAAAGCCCTAGTTTTGGACAATCAAAATCTTTGTTTGGAGGCACAACAAGGTTTGAAGATGCAAGTCTTGATTCTGGAGCTGGTAGCATCAAAATTTGATTTTGACGCACGTCGTGCTCTTAGAACTTTGTTTTGGAGCTTATGCCTCAAAATCTTTGGTTTCAAAGCATCAAAATTGGTGTTTGGAGGCAAAAAAAGGATTTCAAGATGTAAGTCCCTATTCCAGAGCCTGTAGTGTCAAAATGTGATTTTGATGCACATCATGCTCTTAGATCCTCATTTCAGAGTGTGTGGCTGGAAAGCTCCAGTTTCAAAACATCAAAATCAATGTTTAAAGGCACAATAAGGTTTCAAGACACAAGTCCCGATTCTCAACCTGGTAGCGTCCAAACATGATTTTGATAAACATGGTGTTCTTAGAATGTCATTTAGGAGGTCGTGCCTCAAAAGCCTCATTTTTGGAGCATAAAAATTAGTGTTTGGAGGCACAACAAGGTTTCAAGACAAAATTCTCAATTCTAGAGTCGGTAGCATCAAAACGCAATTTTGATGTACATCGTGCTCTTAGAACATCATTTCAGAGCTTGTGCCTTGAAAGACCTAGTTTTGGAGCATCTAAATCAATGTTTGGAGGCACAAGAGGGTTTCAAGATGCAAGTCTCGATTCTAGAGCCAATAGCCTCAAAATATGATTTTGGTGCACATCGTGCTCTTAGAACCTCATTTCGAAGCTTGTGCCTCGAAAGCCCCAGTTTGAGAGCATCAAAATTAGTGTTTTGAGGCACAACAAAGTTTCAAGATGCAAGCCTCGATTCTAGAGCCAGTAGCATCAAAATTCCATTTTTATGCATATTGTGCTCTTAGAACCCTATTTTAGAAATTGTGCCTCAAAAGCCCCAGTTTTCGAGCATCAAAATCAATGTTTGGAGGCACAATAAAGTTTCAAGATGCAAGTCCTGATTCTGGAGCCGATAGCATCAAAATTTGATTTTAACGCACATTGTGCTCTTAGAACGTTGTTTTGGAGCTTATGCCTCAAAATCTTCAATTTCAAATAATCAAAATTGGTGTTAGGAGGCACAACAAGCTTTCAAGATGCAAGTTCCTATTATGAGGTGTGTAGTGTCAAAATGTGATTTTGATGCACATCATGCTCTTAGAATCTCATTTTGGAGCATGTGGCTCGAAAGCTCCAGTTTCCAAACATCAAAATCAATGCTTAAAGGCACAAGGTTTTAAGACACAAGTCCCGATTGTCAAGCTGATAGCGTCAAAACACAATTTTTACGAACATGGTGTTCTTAGAACCTCATTTCGGATGTTGTGCCTAAAAAGCTTCATTTTTGGAGCATAAAAATTAGTGTTTGGAGGCACAACATGGTTCCAGGAAACAAGTCCTAATTCTAGAATCGGAAACATCAAAACGCAATTTTGATGTACATCGTGCTCTTAGAACCTCATTTCGGAGCTTGTGCCTTGAAAGACCTGATTTCAGAACATCAAAATCAATGTTTTGGGGCACAACAACTTTTCAAGAAGCAAGTCCATATTCTAGAGCCTGTAGCGTCAAAATTCCATTTTGACGCACATCAATCTCTTAGAAGCTCATTTCGGACCTTGTGCCTCGAAAGACCAAGTTTTGGAGCATCAAAATCAATGTTTGGAAACACAACAAGGTTTTAAGATGCAAGTCCTGATTCTAGAGTCAATAGTGTCAAAATCTGATTTTGGCGTACATCGTGCTCTTAGAACCTCATTTCGAAGCTTGTGCCTCGAAAGCCCTAGTTTCAGAGCATCAAAATTCTAGAAGCTGATTCTAGAGTGGGACAACAAGGTTTCAAGATGCAAGCTACGATTCTAGAGCCAATAGCATCAAAATTCAATTTTGATGCACATTGTGCTCTTAGAACCCTGTTTTTAGAAATTGTGCCTCAAAAGCCCCACTTTTGGATAATCAAAATCGATGTTTGGAGGCAAAACAAGGTTTCAAGATGCAAGTTCTTATTCTGGAGCTGGTAGCATCAAAATTTGATTGTGACACACGTCGTGCTCTTAGAACCTTGTTTTGGAGCTTATTCTTCTAAATCTTCGGTTTCAAAGCATCAAAATTTGTGTTTGGAGACACAACAAGCTTTAAAGACGTAAGTCTCTATTGACAAACATGGTGTTCTTAGAACCTCATTTAGGGGGTCGTGCCTCAAAAGCCTCATTTTTGGAGCATAAAAATTAGTGTTTGGAGGCACAACAAGGTTTCAAGACACGATTCTCAATTCCAAAGTCAATAGCGTCAAAATGCAATTTTGATGTACATCGTGCTCTAAGAACCTCATTTCGGAGCTTGTGCCTTGAAAGACCCAGTTTTGGTGCATCAAAATTAATGTTTGGAGGCACAACAAGGTTTCAGGATGCAAGCCCCGATTCTAGAGTTAATAGCATCAAAATCTGATTTTGGCGCACATCGTGCTCTTAGAACCTCATTTCAAAGCTTCTGCCTCGAAAGCCCTAGTTTCAGAGCATCTAAATTAGTGTTTTGAGGCACAACAAAGTTTCAAGATGCAAGTCCCTATTCTAGAACCAGTAGCATCAAAATTTCATTTTTATGCACATTGTGCTCTTAGAACCCTATTTTAGAAAATGTGTCTCAAAAGCCCCAGTTTTGGAGCATCAAAATCGATGTTTGGAGGCACAATAAGGTTTCAAGATGCAAGTCCTGATTCTGGAGCTGGTAGCATCAAAATTTGATTTTGATGCACATCGTCCTCTTAGAACCTTGTTTTGGAGCTTATGCCTTAAAATCTTCAATTTCAAATAATCAAAATTTGTGTTCGTAGGCACAACAAGCTTTTAAGACGCAAGTTCCTATTCTGGGGCCTGTAGTGTGAAAACATGATTTTTGATGCACATTGTGCTCTTAGAATCTCGTTTTGGAGCATGTGGCTCGAAAGGTCTAGTTTTCAAACATCAAAATCAATGCTTAAAGGCACAATAAGGTTTCAAGACACAAGTCCCGATTGTCAAGCTAATAGCGTCAAAATACAATTTTTAGAAACATGGTGTTCTTAGAACCTTGTTTCAGAGGTTGTGCCTCAAAAGCTTCATTTTTGGAGCATAAAAATTAGTGTTTGTAGGCACAACAAGGTTTCAAGACACAAGTCCCAATTCTAGAGAGGGCATCGTGAAAACACAATTTTGATGTACATCGTGCTCTTAGAACATCATTTCGGAGCTTGTGACGTGAAAGCCCTGATTTTGGAACAACAAAATCAATGTTTGGAGGTACAACGAGATTTCAAGAAGCAAGTCCGTATTCCGTAGCCTCTAGCCTCAAAATTCCATTTTGACACACATCATTCTCTTAGAAGCTCATTTCGGAGGTTGTCCCTCAAAAGCCTCATTTTTGGAGCATAAAATTTAGTGTTTCGAAGCACAACATGGTTTCAAGACACTAGTCCCAATTCTAGAATCGATATCATCAAAATGCAATTTTGATGTACATAATGTTCTTAGAACCTCATTTCGGAGCTTGTGCCTTAAAAGTCCTGATTTTGGAACATCAAAATCAATGTTTTCAGGCACAACAAGGTTTCAAGAAGCAAGTTCCTCTTCTGAAGCCTATAGCGTCAAAATTCCATTTTGATGCACATCATTCTCTTAGAAGCTCATTTTGGAGCTTGTGCCTCGAAAGACCTAGTTTAAGAGCATCAAAATCAATGTTTGGAGGCACAACAAGGTTTCAAGATGCAGAATTTTGACGCACATCATTCTCTTAGAAGCTCATTTCGGACCTTGTGCCTCAAAAGACCTAGTTTTAGAGCATCAAAATCAATGTTTGGAGGCACAACAAGGTTTCAAGATGCAATTCTCGATTCTAGATTCAATACCATCAATATCTGATTTTGGTGCACATCGTGCTCTTAGAACCTCATTTCGAAGCTTGTGCCTCAAAAGCCCCTGTTTCAATGCATCAAAATCAGTGTTTTGAGGCACAACAAGGTTTCAAGATCAAAGCCCTCATTCTAGAGCCACTAGCATCAAAATTCAATTTTGGTGAACATTGTGCTCTTAGAACTCTGTTTTAGAAATTTTGCCTCAAAAGCCGAGTTTTGGAGCATCAAAATTGATGTTTGGAGGCACAACAAGGTTTCAAGATGCAAGTCCTGATTTTGGAGCCGGTAGCGTCAAAATTTGATTTTGATGCACATCGTGCTCTTAGAACATTGTTTTGGAGCTTATGCATAAAAATCTTCGGTTTCAAAGCATCGAAATTGGTGTTTGGAGGCAGAACAAGCTTTCAAGATGCAAGTCCCTATTCTAGAGCTATTCTTAGAACCTCATTTGGGAGGTTGTGCCTCAAAATCCTTATTTTTGGAGCTTTAAAATTAGTGTTTGGAGGCACAACAAGGTTTCAAGACACAAGACCCAATTTTGGAGCACCAAAATCAATGTTCGGAGGCACAACAAGGTTTCAAGACACAAGACCCAATTTCGGAGCACCAAAATCAATGTTCGGAGGCAAGTCCCGATTCTAGAGTCAATAGCATCAAAATCTGATTTTGGCGCACATCGTGCTCTTAGAACCTCATTTTGAAGCTTGTGCCTCGAAAGCCCCAGTTTTGGAGAATCAAAATTAGTGTTTTGAGGCACAACAAGGTTTCAAGATGCAAGCCCCGATTCTAGAGCCAGTAGCATCAAAATTCAATTTTGATGCACATTGTGCTCCTAGAACCCTGTTTTAGATATTGTGTCTCAAAAGCCTCAGTTTTGGAGCATCAAAATCGATGTTTGGAGGTGCGATAAGGTTTCAAGATGCAAGTCCTGATTGTGGAGCCGATAGCATCAAAATTTGATTTTGACACACATCATGCTCTTAGAACTTTGTTTTGGAGCTTATGCCTCAAAATCTTCTGTTCTAAAGCATCCAAATCGGTGTTTGGAGGCACAACAAGCTTCCAAGACACAAGTCTCTATTCCGGAGCTTGTAGTGTCAAAACATGATTTTGATGCACTTTGTTTTCTTAAAACCTCATTTCGGAGCATGTGGCTCGTAACCTCCACTTTCGAAACATCAAAATCAATGTTTAAAGGCACAACAAGGTTTCAAGATACAAGTCCTGATTCTCAAGTTGATAGCATCAAAACACGATTTTGACAAACATGATGTTCTTAGAACCTCATTTCGGAGGTTGTGCCTCAAAAGCCTCGTTTTTAGAGCATAAAAATTAGTGTTTGGAGGCACAACAAGGTTTCAAGACACAAATCTCAATTCCAAAGGCGGTAGCGTCAAAACACAATTTCAATGTACATCGTGCTCTTAGAACCCGATTTCAGAGCTTGTGCCTTGAAAGCCCTAATTTTGGAAAATCAAAATCAATGTTTGGAGGCACAATAAGGTTTCAAGATGCAATTACCAATTCTAGAGTCAATAGTGTCAAAATATGATTTTGGTGCACATCATGCGGTTAGAACCTCATTTTGAAGCTTGAAACTCGAAAGCCCCGATTTTGGAGCATCAAAATCAGTGTTTTGAGGCACAACAAGATTTCAAGATGCAAGCCCTGATTCTAGAGCCAGTACCATCAAAATTCAATTTTTATGCACATTGTGCTCTTAGAACCCTGTTTTAGAAATTTTGCCTCAAAAGCCCGAGTTTCTGAGCATCAAAATCGATGTTTTGAGGCACAATAAGGTTCCAAGATACCAGTTTTGATTGTCAAGCCGGTAGCGTCAAAATTTGATTTTGACGCACATCACGCTCTTAGAACCTTGTTTTGGAGCTTATGCCTCAAAATCTTGTGTTTTGTAGCATCAAAATCAGTGTATGGAGGCAGAACAAGCTTTCAAGATGCAAGTCCCTATTCTAGAGCCTGTAGTGTCAAAACATGATTTTGATGCACATCGTGCTCTTAGAACCTCCTTTTGGAGCTTGTGGCTCGAAAGCTTTAGTTTCAAAACATCGTGCTCTTAGAACCTCATTTTGATGTACATCATGCTCTTAGAACCTCATTTCAGAGCTTGTGCCTTGGAAGCCCTGATTTTGGAATATCAAAATAAATGTTTTGAGGCACAACAAGGTTTCAAGAAGTAAGTCCCTATTCTGGAGCCTGTAGCGTCACAATTCCATTTTGACGCACATCATTCTGTTAGAGGCTCATTTTAGAGCTTGTGCCTGGAAAGCCCCAATTTTGGAGCATCAAATAGGCACAATAGGTTTTCAAGATGCAAGTCCCAATTCTAGAGTCAATAGTGTTTTGTGGAAAGCCCCGATTGTGGAGCATCAAAATCAGTGTTTTGTGGCACAACAAGGTTTGAAGATGCAAACCCCGATTAGAGAGCTAGTACCATCAAAATTTAATTTTGATGCACATTGTGCTCTTAGAACCCTGTTTTAGAAATTGTACCTCAAAGGCCCCATATTTGGAGCATCAAAATCGATGTTTTCCACACAACAAGATTTCAAGATGCAAGTCCTGATTCTGGAGCCAGTAGCGTTAAAATTTGGTGTTGACGCACATAGTGCTCTTAGAATCTTATTTTGAAGCTATTGCTCACAATCTTTGGTTTCGAGGCATAGAAATTGGTGTTTGGAGGCACAACAAGCTTTCAAGACGCAAGTCCCTATTCCAGAGCCTGTAGTGTCAAAACGTGATTTTGATGCACATCGTGTTCTTAGAACCTCATTTCAGAGCGTGTGGCTCGAAAGGTCCAGTTTCAAAACATCAAAATCAATGTTTAAAGACACAACAAGGTTTCAAGACAGAAGTCACGATTCTCAAGATGATAGCATCAAAACATGATTTTGACAAACATGGTCTTCTTAGAACCTAATTTTGGAGGTCGTGCCTCAAAATCCTTGTTTTTAGAGCATAAAAATTAGTGTTTGGACGCACAACAAATTTTCAAGACACAAGTCCCAATTCTAGAGTCAGTAGCGTCAAAACATAATTTTGACGTACATCATGCTCTTAGAACCTCATTTTAGAGCTTGTGCCTTGAAAGCCCTGATTTTGGAACATCAAAATCAATGTTTTGGGGCACAATAAGGTTTCAAGAAGCAAGTCCCTATTCCAGAGCCTGTGCCTTGAAAGCCCTAGTTTCGAAGCATCAAAATAAGTGTTTTGAGGCACAACAAGGTTTCAAGATGCAAGCCCCGATTCTAGAGCCAACAATTTTGATGCACATTATGCTCTTAGAACCGTGTTTTAGAAATTGTGCCTCAAAAGCCCCAATTTTGGACCATCGAAATCGATGTTTGGAGGCACAACAAGTTTTAAAGATGCAAGTCCTGATTCTGGAGCTAGTAGTGTCAAAATTTGATTTTGACGCACATCATGCTCTCAGAACCTTGTTTTGAAGTTTATGCCTCAAAATCTTTGGTTTCGAAGCATCAAAATTGGTGTTTGGAGGCACAACAAGCTTTCAAAATGCAAGTCCCTATTTCGGAGCTTGTAATGTCAAAACATGATTTTGATGCACATCATGCTGTTAGAACCTTGTTTCGGAGACTATGGCTCGAAAGCTCCAATTTCAAAACATCAAAATCAATTATTAAAGGTACAAGGTTTCAAGACACAAGTCCCGGTTCTCAAGCTGATAGCATCAAAACACGCTTTTGACAAACATGGTGTTCTTAAAACCTCATTTTGGAGGTTGTTCCTCGAAAGCCTCGTTTTTGGAGCATAAAAATTAGTGTTTGGAGGCACAAAAAGCTTTATATACACAAGTCCCAATTCTAGAGTCGGTAGTGTCAAAATGCAATTTTGATGTACATCATGCTCTTAGAACCTCATTTCGGAGCTTGTGCCTTGAAAGCCCTGATTTTGGAACATCAAAATCAATGTTTTGAGGCACAACAAGGTTTCAGGATGCAAGTCCGTATTTCGCAAACTGTAGTGTCAAAATTCCATTTTTGACACACATCATTTTCTTAGAAGCTCATTTCGGACATTGTGCCTCAAAAGACCCAGTTTTGGAGCATCAAAATCAATGTTTGGAGGCACAAAAAGGTTTCAAGATGCAAGTCCTGATTCTAGAGTCAATAGCATCAAAATCTGATTTTGGCACACATCGTGCTCTTAGAACCTCATTTCGAAGCTTGTGCCTTGAAAGCCCCAATTTGAGAGCATCAAAATCAGTGTTTTGAGGCACAACAAGGTTTCAAGATGCAAGCCCCAATTCTAGAGCCAGTAGCATCAAATTTGAACTTTGGTGCACATTGTTCTATTAGAACCCTATTTTAGAAATTGTGCCTCAATAGCCCCAATTTTGGAGCATCAAAATCGATGTTTGGAGGCACAACAATGTTTCAAGATGCAAGTCCTGATTCTGGAGCCGGTAGAGTCAAAATTTGATTTTGATGCACATTGTGCTCTTAGAACCTTGTTTTGGAGCTTATGCCTCAAAATATTTGGTTTCTAAGCATCAAAATTGGTTTATAGAGGCACAACAAGCTTTCAAGACGCAAGTCCCTATTCCGGAGCCCGTAGTGTCAAAACATGATTTTGATGCACATTGTGCGTTTAGAAGCTCATTTCGGAGCGTGTGGCTCGAAAGCTCTAGTTTCCAAACATCAAAAGCTATGTTTAAAGGCACAACAAGGTTTCAAGACACGAGTCCCGATTCTCAAGCTGATAGCATCAAAACACGATTTTCACAAAGATTGTGTTCTTAGAACTTCATTTCAGATTTTGTGCCTAAAAAGGCGCATTTTTGGAGCATAAAAATTAGTGCTTGTGCCTCGAAAGCCCCGATTTCAGAGCACGAAAATTAGTGTTTTGAGGCACAACAAGGTTTCAATATGCAAGCCCCGATTCTAGAGCCAGTAGCATCAAAATTTAATTTTGATGTACATTGTTGTCTTAGAACCCTGTTTTAGAATTTGTGCCTCAACAGGCCCAGTTTTGGAGCATCAAAAATCGATGTTTGGAGGAAAAACAAGGTTTCAAGATGCAAGTCCTGATTCTGGAGGCAGTTGCGTCAAAATTTGATTTTGACGCACATTGTGCTCTGAGAACCTTGTTTTGGAGCTTATATGCCTCAAAATCTTATGTTTCAAAGCATCAAAATTGGTGTTTGGAGACACAACAAGCTTTCAAGATGCAAGTCCCTATTTCGAAGCCTATAGTGTCAAAACATGATTTTGATGCACATCGTGCTCTTAGAACCTCGTTTCGAAGCATGTGGCTCGAAAGCTCCAGTTTCAAAACATCAAAATCAATGTTTCATGGAACAACAAGGTTTCAAGACACAAGTCTCGATTCTCAAGCTGATAGCGTTAAAACATGATTTTGACAAACATAGTGTTCTTAGAACCTCATTTCGGAGGTTGTGCCTCAAAAACATCATTTTTGGAGCATAAAAATTAGTGTTTGGAGGCACAACAAGGTTTCAAGACACAAGTCCCAATTCCAAAGTCGATAGCGTCAAAATGCAATTTCGATGTACATCATGCTCTTAGAACCTCATTTTGGAGCTTGTGCCTTGAAAGCCCTGATTTTTGAACATCAAAAGCAATGTTTTGAGGCACAACAAGGTTTCAAGAAGCATGTTCCTATTCAGGAGCCTGTAGTGTCAAAATTCCATTTTGACGCACATCATTCTTTTAAAAGTTCATTTTGGAGCTTGTGCCTCGAAAGACCCAGTTTTGGAACATCAAAATCAATGTTTGGAGGCACAATAAGGTTTCAAGATGCAAGTACCTATTCTGTAGTCAAT
This sequence comes from Cryptomeria japonica, assembly GCF_030272615.1. NCBI lineage: Eukaryota > Viridiplantae > Streptophyta > Pinopsida > Cupressales > Cupressaceae > Cryptomeria > Cryptomeria japonica. The sequence goes on from NW_026730070.1 coordinate 18,818, forward strand.
AGCATCAAAATATGATTTTGGCACACATCGTGCTCTTAGTACCTCATTTTGAAGCTTGAAAAAAGAAAGCCCCAGTTTCGAAGCATCAAAATTAGTGTTTTGAGGCACAACAAGGTTTCAAGATGCAAGCCATGATTCTGGAGGCGGTTGCATCAAAATTTGATTTTGACACACATCGTGCTCTTAGAACCTTGTTTTGGAGCTTATGCCTCAAAATCTTTTGTTTCAAAGCATCAAAATTGGTGTTTGGAGGCACAACAAGCTTTCAAGATGCAAGTCCCTATTCTGAAGCCTATAGTGTCAAAACGTGATTTTGATGCATGTTGTGCTCTTAGAACCTCGTTTTGGAGCATGTGGCTCAAAAGCTCCAGTTTTGAAACATCAAAATCAATGTATAATGGTACAAGAAGGTTTCAAGACACAAGTCCTGAGTCTCGAGCTGATAGCATCAAAACACGATTTTGACAAACCTGGTGTTCTTATAACCTTATTTCAGAGGTTGTGCCTCAAAAGCCTCATTTTTGGAGCTTAAAAATTAGTGTTTGAAGGCGCAAGAAGGTTTCAAGACACAAGTCCCAATTCTAGAGTCGGTAGCATCAAAACGCAATTTTGATGTACATCGTGCTCTTAGAACCTCATTTCGGAGCTTGTGCCTTGATAGCCCTGATTTTGGAATATCAAAATCAACATTTCGAGGCACAACAAGGTTTCAAGAATCAAGTCCCTATTCCAGAGCGTGTAGCATCAAAATTCCATTTTGATGCACATGTTTTTCTTAGAAGCTCATCTCAAAGCTTGTGCCTTGAAAGACCCAGTTTTGGAGCATCAAAATCAATGTTGGAAGCACAACAAGGTTTCAAGATGCAAATCCCGATTCTAGAGTCAATAGCGTCAAAAACTCATTTTGGTGAATATCTTGCTCTTAGAACCTCATTTTAAAGCTTGTGCCTCGAAAGCCCCAGTTTTAAAGCATCATAATCAGTGTTTTGAGGCACAACAAGGTTTCAAGATGCAAGACCCGATTATAGAGCCACTAGTATCAAAATTCAATTTTGATGCACATTGTGCTCTTAGAACCCTGTTTTAGAAATTGTGCCTCAAAAGCCCTAGTTTTGGAGAATCAAAATCGATGTTTGGAGGCACAACAAGGTTTCAAGATGCAAGTCTGAATTGTTAAGCTGATTGTGTCAAAACACATTTTTGACAAACATGGTGTTCCTAGGACCTCATTTTGGAGGTTGTGCCTCAAAAGCTTCCTTTTTGGAGCATAAAAATTAGTGTTTAGAGGCACAACAAGGTTTCAAGAAACAAGTCCCAATTCTAGAGTTGGTCGCATCAAAATGCAATTTTGATGTACATCATACTCTTAGAACCTCGTTTCGGAGCTTGTGCCTTGAAAGCCATGATTTTGGAACATCAAAATTAATGTTTTGAGTCATAACAAGATTTCAAGAAGCAAGTCCCTATTCTGAAGCCTGTAGCATCAAAATTCCATTTTGACGCACATCATTCGCTTACAAGCTCATTTCAGAGCTTGTGCCACATAAGACCTAGTTTTGGATCATCAAAATCAGTGTTTGGAGGCACAACAAGGTTTCAAGATGCAAGTCTCGATTCTAGAGTCTATAGCATCAAAATCTAATTTTGGTGCACATCATGCTCTTAGAACCTCATTTCGAAGCTTGTGCCTCGAAAGCCCCAATTTCGGAGCTTCAAAATCAGTGTTTTCAGGAACAACAAGATTTCAAGATGCAAGCCCCGATTCTAGAGCCAGTAGCAACAAAATTCAATTTTGATACACATTGTGCTCTTAGAACCCTGTTTTAGAAATTGTGCCTCAAAAGCCCCAGTATTGGAGCATCAAAATCGATGTTTGGAGGCACAACAAGGTTTCAAGATGCAAGTCTTGATTCTTGAGCCGATAGTGTCAAAATATTATTTTCATGCACATCGTGCTCTTAGAACCTTGTTTCAGAGCGTGTGGCTCGAAAGCTCCAGTTTCAAAACACCAAAATCAATGTTTAAAGGCACAACAAGATTTCAAGACACAAGTCCCTATTCTCAAGCTGATAGCATCAAAACACGATTTTGACAAACATGGTGTTCTTAGAACCTCATTTCACAACAAGGTTTCAAGACACAAGTCCTTATTCTCAAGCTGATAGCATCAAAACACGATTTTGGCAAACATGGTGTTCTTAGAACCTCATTTCAGATGTTGTGCCTTAAAAGGCTCATTTTTGGAACATAAAAATTAGTGTTTGGAGGCACAAAGAGGTTTCTAGAAGCAAGTCCCTATTCGAGAGCTTGTAGCGTCGAAATTCCATTTTGACGCACATCATTCTTTGAGAAGCTCATTTCGGAGCTTGTGCCTCGAAAGACCTAGTTTTGGAGCATCAAAATCAATGTTTGGAGGCACAACAAGGTTTAAAGCTGCAAATCCGGATTCTAGAGTCAATAGCGTCAAAATATAATTTTGGCGCACATCGTTCTCTTAGAAGCTCGTTTTGAAGCTTGTGCCTCACGTTTTGAGAGCATCAAAATCAGTGCTATGAGGCACAACAAGGTTTCAAGATGCAAGCCCCAATTCTAGAGCCAATAGCATCAAATTTCAATTATGATGCACATTGTATTCTTAGAACCTTGTTTTAGAAATTGTGCCTGAAAAGCCCCATTTTTGGAGCATCAAAATCGATGTTTGGAGGCAGAACAAGGTTTCAAGATGCAAGTCCTAATTCTTGAGTGGGTAGCATTAAAATTTGATTTTGATGCACATCATGCTCTTAGAACCTTCTTTTTGGAGCTTATGCCTCAAAATCTTCGGTTTCGAAGCATCAAAATTGGTGTTTGGAGGCACAACAAGCTTTCCATACGCAAGTCCCTATTCCGGAGCATGTAGTGTCAAAACGTGATTTTGATGCACATCATGCTCTTAGAACCTCGTTTCAGAGCGTGTGGCTTGAAAGCTCTAGTTTTGAAACATCAAAATCAATGTTTAAAGGCATAAAAAGGTTTCAAGACACAAGTCCCGATTCTCAAGCTGATGGTGTCAAAACACGATTTTGACAAACATGGTGTTCTTAGAACCTCATTTCAGAGGTTATGCCTCAAAAGCCTCATTTTTGGAGAATAAAAATTAGTGTTTGGAGGCACAACAAGCTTTCAAGACACAAGTCCCAATTCCAGAGTCGGTAGCTTTCAAATGCAATTTTGATGTATATCGTGCTCTTATAACCTCATTTCGGAGCTTGTCCCTTGAAAGCCCTGATTTTGCAACATCAAAATCAATGTTTTGAGGCACAACAAGGTTTCAAGAAGCAAGTCCCTATTTTGGAGCCTGTAGCATCAAAATTTCATTTTGACGCAAATCATTCTCTTAATTTTGATGCACATCGTGCTCTTAGAACCTCGTTTCGGAGCGTGTGGCTCAAAACCTCCAGTTTCAGAATATCAAAATCAATATTTAAAGGCAAAACAAGCTTTCAATAGACAAGTCCTGATTCTCAAGCTGATAGTGTAAAAACACGATTTTGACAAACATGGTGTTTTAACAACCTCATTTCGGAGGTTGTGCTTCAAAAGCCTCATTTTTGGTGCATAAAAATTAGTGTTTGGAGGCACAAAAAGGTTTCCATAAACATGTCCCAATTCCAAAGTCGGTAGCGTCAAAATGAAATTCTAATGTACATCGTGCTCTTAGAACCTCATTTCGGAGCTTGTGCCTTGAAAGCCTTGGAACATCAAAATCAATGTTTTGAGGCACAATAAGGTTTCAAGAAGCAAGACCCTATTCTAGAGCCTATAGCGTCAAAATTCCATTTTGATGCACATCATTCTCTTAGAAGCTCATTTTCAAAGCTTTTGCCTCAAAAGAGCTAGTTTTGGAGCATCAAAATCAATGTTTGGAGGCACAACAAGGTTTGAAGATGCAAGTCCCGATTCTAGAGTCAATAGCATCAAAATTTGATTTTGGCGCACATCGTGCTCTTAGAACCTCATTTTGAAGCTTGTGCCTCGAAAGCCGCAGTTTCAGAGCATCAAAATTAGTGTTTTGAGGCACCACAAGTTTTCAGGATGCCAACCCTGATTCTAGAGCCAGTAGCATCAAAATTCAATTTTGATGCACATTGTTCTCTTACAACCCTATTTTAGAAATTGTTCCTCGAAAGCCCCAGTTTTGGTGCATCAAAATCGATGTTTGGAGGCACAACGAGGTTTCAAGACCCAAGTCTCAATTCTCAAGCTGATAGCGTCAAAACACAATTTTGACAAACATGGTGTTCTTAGAACCTAATTTCAGAAGTTGTGCATGAAAAGCCTCATTTTTGGAGCATAAAAATTAGTGTTCGAAGGCACAACAAGGTTTCAAGACATAAGTGCCAATTCCAGAGTTGGTAGTGTCAAAACGCAATTTTGATATACATCATGCTCTTAGAAACTCATTTCGTAGCTTGTGCCTTGAAAGCCCTGATTTTGGAACATCAAAATCAATGTTTTGAGGCACAACAAGGTTTCAAGAAGCAAGTCCCTATTCTGGAGCCTGTAGCATCAAAATGATGCACATCATTCTCTTAGAAGCTCATTTTGGAGCTTGTCCTTCGAAAGACCTAGTTTTGGATTTTTGCGCACATCTTGCTCTTAGAACCTCATTTCGAAGCTTGTGCCTTGAAAGCTCTGATTTTGGAACATCAAAATAAATGTTTTGAGGCAAAACAAGGTTTCAAGATGCAAGGCCTGATTCTAGGGCCAGTAGATGCACATTGTGCTCTTCGAACCCTATTTTAGAAATTGTGCCTCAAAAGCCTCTGTTTTGGAGCATAAAAATGGATGTTTCGATGCACAACAAGGATTCAAGATGCAAGTACTGATTCTAGAGCTGGTAGTGTCAAAATTTGATTTTGACACACATCGTATTCTTAGAACCTTGTTTTGGAGCTTATGCCTCAAAATCTTTGGTTTTGAAGCATCAAAATTGGTGTTTGGGGGCACAACAAGCTTTCAAGATGTAAGTCGCTATTCCAGAGCCTGTAGTGTCAAAACTTGATTTTGATGCACATCGTTCTCTTAGAACCTCATTTTGGAGCATGTGGCTCGAAACTTCCAGTTTCAAAATATCAAAATCAATGTTTAAAGGCGCAACAAGGTTTCAAGACACAAGTCCCGATTCTCAAGATGATAGCATCAAAGCACAATTTTGACTAAACATGGTGTTCTTAGAACCTGATTTCGAAGGTTATGCCTCAAAAGCCTCATTTTTGGAGTATAAAAATTAGTGTTTGGAGGCACAACAAGGTTTCAAGACACAAGTCCCAATTCCAGAGTCGGTAGCATCAAAACACAATTTTTTATGTACATCGTGCTCTTAGGAACTCATTTCGGAGCTTGTATCTTGAAAGCCCTGATTTTGGAACATCAAAATCAATGTTTTGAGGTACAACAATGTTCCAAGAAGCAAGTCCCTATTCCGTAGCCTGTAGTGTCAAAATTCCATTTTAACACAGATCATTCTCTTAGATGCTCATTCGGAGCTTGTGCCTCGAAAGACCCAGTTTTGGAGAATCAAAATCAATGTTTGGAGACACAACAAGTTTTCAAGATGCAAGTCCCAATTCTAGAGTCAATAGCATCAAAATCTGATTTTGGCGCACATCGTGCTCTTAGAACCTCATTTCAAAGCTTGTGCCTTGAAAGCCCCAGTTTCAGAGCATCAAAATCAGTTTTTTGAGGCACAACAAGGTTTCAAAATGGAGGCCCCGATTCTAGAGCCAGTAGCATCAAAATTCTATTTTGATGCACATTGTGCTCTTAGAACCCTGTTTTAGAAATTGTTCCTCAAAAGCCCCAGTTTTGGAGCATCAAAATTGATGTTTGGAGGCAAAACAAGGTTTCAAGATGCAAGTCCTGATTCTAGAGCCGATAGCGTCAAAATTTGATTTTGACGCACATCGGGCTCTTAGAACCTTGTTTTGGAGATTATGCCTCAAAATCTTCGGTTTCGAAGCATCAAATTCGGTGTTTGGAGGCACAACAAGCTTTGAGGATGCAAGTCCCTATTACGGAGCCTATAGTGTCAAAACTTGATTTTGATGCACATCGTGCTCTTAGAATGTCGTTTCAGAACATGTGGCTCAAAGGCTCCAGTTTCGAAACCTCAAAATCAATGTTTAAAGGCACAACAAGGTT
>NW_026730071.1:0-25000 GCF_030272615.1 Cryptomeria japonica
TCAATGTTTGGAGGCACAACAAGGTTTCAACATGCAAGTTTAATTTTGGCGCACATCGTGCTCTTAGAACCTATTTTTGGAGCTTATGCCTCAAAATCTTTGGTTTCGAAGCATCAAAATTGGTGTTTGGAGGCAGAACAAGCTTTCAAGACATAAGTCCCTATTACGGAGCCTATAGTTTCAAAACATGATTTTGATGCACATCGTGCTCGTAGAACCTCATTTCGGAGCATGTGGCTCGAAAGCTCCAGTTTGAAAATGTTAAAATCAATGTTTAAAGGCACAACAAGGTTTCAAGACACAAGTCCCGATTCTGAAGCTGATAACGTCAAAACACGATTTTGACAAACATTTTGTTCTTAGAACCTCATTTCCAAGGTTGTGCATCAAAATCCTCATTTTTGGAGCATAAAAATTAATGTTTGGAGGCACAACAAGGTTTCAAGACACAATTCCCAATTCCAAAGTCGATAGCGTCAAAATGCAATTTTGGTGTACATCGTGCTCTTAGAACCTCATTTTGGATCTTTTACCTTGAAAGCCCTTGTTTTGGAACATCAAAATCAGTGTTTGGAGGCACAACAAGGTTTCAACATGTAATTTTGGGGCACATCGTGCTCTTAAAACCTTATTTCGAAGCTTGTGCCTCGAAAGCCCCGGTTTCAGAGCATCAAAATCGGTGTTTTGAGGCACAACAAGGTTACAAGATGCAAGCTCGGATTCTAGAGCCAATAGCATCAAAATTCAATTTTGATGCACATTGTGCTCTTAGAACACTTTTATAGAAATTGTGCCTCAAAAGCCCCAGTTTTGGAGCATCAAAATCGATGTTTGGAGGCACAACAAGGTTTCAAGATGCAAGTCCTGATTCCAAAGCCGATAGTGTCAAAGTTTGATTTTGACGCACATCATGCTCTTAGAACCTTGTTTTGGAGCTTATGCCTCAAAATCTTTGGTTTCGAAGCATCAAAATTGGTGTTTGGAGGCAGAACAAGCTTTCAAGACGCAAGTCCATATTCCGGAGCCTATAGTGTCAAAACATGATTTTGATGCACATCGTGCTCTTAGAACCTCATTTCAGAGCATGTGGCTCGAAAGCTCAAGTTTGAAAACATCAAAATAAATGTTTAAAGGCACAACAAGGTTTCAAGGCATAAGTCCCAATCTCAAGTTGATAGCGTCAAAACATGATTTTGACAAACATGGTGTTTTTAGGTCCTCATTTTCGAGGTTGTGCCTCAAAATCCTCATTTTTGGAGCATAAAAATTAGTGTTTGGAGGCACAACAATGTTTCAAGACACAAGTCCCCATTCTAGAGTCCGTAGCATCAAATCGCAATTTTGATGTACATCGTGCTCTTAGAACCTCATTTCAGAGCTTGTGCCTTGAAAGCCCTTATTTTGGAACATGAAAATCAGTGTTTGGAGGCACAACAAGGTAACAAGGTATGAAAAGCCCTTAAATTATCAAGTCCCTATTCTAGAGCCTATAGCGTCAAAATTCCATTTTGACACACATCATTCTCTTAGAAGCTCATTTCGGAGCTTGTGCCTCGAAAGACCCAGTTTTCGAGCATCAAAATCAATGTTTGGAGGCACAACAAGGTTTCAAGATTGAAGTCCCGATTCTAAAGTCAATAGCGGCAAAATCTGATTTTGGCGTACAACGTGCTCTTAGAACCTCATTTCAAAGCTTGTGCCTCGAAAGCCCCGGTTTCAGAGCATCAAAATTAGTGTTTTTTGGCACAACAACGTTTCAAGATGCAAGCCCCAATTCTAGAGCCAGTAGCATCAAAATTCAATTTTGATTCACATTGTGCTCTTAGAACCCTGTTTTAGAAATTGTGCCTCAAAAGCCCCAGTTTTGGAGCATCAAAATCGATGTTTGGAGGCACAACAAGGTTTCAAGATGCAAGTCCCGATTCTAGAGCCGGTAGTGTCAAAATTTGATTTTGACGCACATCGTGCTCTTAGAACCTTGTTTTGGAGCTTATGCCTCAAAATCTTTGGTTTCGAAGCATCAAAATTGGTCTTTGGAGGCACAACAAGCATTCAAGACGGAAGTCCCTATTTCGGAGCTTGTAGTGTCCAAACGTGATTTTGATGCGCATCAAGCTGTTAGAACCTCGTTTTGCAGCGTGTGGCTCGAAAGCTCCAGTTTCAAAACATCAAAATCAATGTTTAAAGGCACAACAAGGTTTCAAGATACAAGTCTCGATTCTCAAGCTGATAGCATCAAAACACAATTTTGACAAATATAGTGTTCTTAAAACCTTATTTCGGAGGTTGTGCCTCAAAAGCATCGTTTTTGGAGCATAAAAATTAGTGTTTGGAGTTCAAGACACAAGTCCCAAATCCAAAGTCGGTAACATCAAAACATAATTTTGATGTACATAGTGCTCTTAGAACCTCATTTCGGAGCTTGTGCCTTGAAAGCCCTATTTTGGAACATCAAAATCAGTGTTTGGAAGAACAACACGGTTTCAACAAGCAAGTCTCTATTCCAGAGCTTGTAGGGTCAAAATTTGATTTTCACGCACATCATTCTCTTAGAAGCTCATTTCAGAGCTTCTGCCTCGAAATCAAAATCAATGTTTGGAGGCACAAAAAGGTTTCCAGATGCAAGTCCTGATTCTTGAGTCAAAAGCATGAAAATTTGATTTTGGCGCACATCTTGCTCTTAGAACCTCATTTCAAAGCTTGTGTCTTGAAAGCCCCAGTTTTGGAGCATCAAATTCAGTGGCCCACCTTGGTGTGCTCTGAGGTGCCCACCACGGTGTGCAACGCTGGTGCGAACTCGGGAGCGCTCCGATGTGTGCTCTAAGGTGCGGCATGCACGAAGTCGGAGCCCAGTTTGCCCAGGGTGCGCACCTCGCGTGCACATTCGCCAGGGTGGGCACCTTAGTGTGTATATCAAATTTTCGTTTTGACGCTACCCGCCTCTAGAATTGGGACTTGCATCTTGATGCTACTGGCTCTAGACTCGAGGCTTGCATCTTGAAACCTTGTTGTGCCTCAAAACACTGATTTTGATGCTCCAAAATCAGGGGTTTTGAAGCACAAGCTTCGAAATGAGGTTCTAAAAGCACGATGTGCACCAAAACCAGATTTTGACACTAATGACTCTAGAATCAGGACTTGCATCTTGAAACCTTGTTGTGCCTCCAAACATTGATTTTGACACTAAAAAACTGCGTCTTTCGAGGAGCAAGCTCCGAAATGAGCTTCTAAGAGAAGGATGTGCGTCAAAATAGAATTTTGAGGCTACAGGCTCCAGAATAGGGACTTGCTTCTTTAAACCTTGTTGTGCCTCCAAACACTGATTTTGATGTTCCAAAATCAGGGCTTTCAAGGCACAAGCTCCACCTTGGTGTGCTCTGAGGTGCCCACCACGGTGTGCAACGCTGGTGCGAACTCGGGAGCGCTTCGATGTGTGCTCTAAGGTGCGGCATGCACGAAGTCGGAGCCCAGTTTGCCCAGGGTGCGCACCTCGCGTGCACATTCGCCAGGGTGGGCACCTTAGTGTGTATATCAAATTTTCGTTTTGACGCTACCGCCTCTAGAATTGGGACTTGCATCTTGATGCTACTGGCTCTAGACTCGAGGCTTGCATCTTGAAACCTTGTTGTGCCTCAAAACACTGATTTTGATGCTCCAAAATCAGGGGTTTTGAAGCACAAGCTTCGAAATGAGGTTCTAAAAGCACGATGTGCACCAAAACCAGATTTTGACACTAATGACTCTAGAATCAGGACTTGCATCTTGAAACCTTGTTGTGCCTCCAAACATTGATTTTGACACTAAAAAACTGGGTCTTTCGAGGAGCAAGCTCCGAAATGAGCTTCTAAGAGAATGATGTGCGTCAAAATAGAATTTTGAGGCTACAGGCTCCAGAATAGGGACTTGCTTCTTTAAACCTTGTTGTGCCTCCAAACACTGATTTTGATGTTCCAAAATCAGGGCTTTCAAGGCACAAGCTCCGAAATGAGGTTCTAATAGTATGATGTACATCAAAATTGCATTTTGATGCTACCAACTCCGGAATAGGGACTTGCATCTTGAAAGCTTGTTCTACCTCTAAACACCAATTTTGATGCTTCAAAACTGAAGATTTTGAAGCATATGCTCCAAAACAAGGTTCTAAGAACACGATGTGCGTCAAAATCAAATTTTGACGCTACCGACACCAGAATCAGGACTTGCATCATGAAACCTTGTTGTGCCTCCAAACATCGATTTTGATGCTCCAAAACTACGACTTTTGAGGCACAATTTCTAAAACAGAGTTCTAAGAGCACAATTTGCATCAAAATTGAATTTTGATGCTACTGGCTCTAGAATCGGGGCTTGCATCTTGAAACCTTGTTGTGCCTCAAAATACTAATTTTGATGCTCCGAAACTAGGGCTTTCGAGGCACAAGCTTCGAAATGAGGTTCTAAGAGCACGATGTGCACCAAAATCAGATTTTGACGCTATTGACTCTAGAATCGTGACTTGCATCTTGAAACATTGTTGTGCCTCGAAACATTGATTTTGAGACTCCAAAACTGACTCTTTTGAGGCACAAGCTCCGAAATGAGCTTCTAAGAGAATGATGTGCGTCAAAATGGAATTTTGACGCTACAGGCTCTGGAGTAGGTACTTGCTTCTTGAAACCTTGTTGTGCCTCCAAACACTGATTTTGATGTTCCAAAATCATGGCTTTCAAGGCACAAGCTCCGAAATGAGGTTCTAAGAGCATGATGTACATCAAAATTGCATTTTGATGCTACCAAGTCCGAAATAGGGACTTGCGTCTTGAAAGTTTGTTCTGCTTCCAAACACCAATTTTGATGCTTCAAAACAGAAGATTTTGAAGCATAAGCTCCAAAACAAGGAACTAAGAGCACGATGTGCATCAAAATCAAATTTCGACGCTGCTGGCTCTAGAATCAGGACTTGCATCATGAAACCTTGTTGTGCCTCCAAACATCGATTTTGATGCTCCAAAACTAGGGATTTTGAGGCACAATTTCTAAAACAGAGTTCTAAGAGCATAATTTGCATCAAAATTGAATTTTGATGCTACTGGCCCTAGAATCGGGGCTTGCATCTCGAAACCTTGTTGTGCCTCAAAATACTAATTTTGATGCCCCGAAACTGGGGCTTCCGAGGCAGAAGCTTCGAAATGAGGTTCTAAGAGCACGATGTGCACCAAAATCAGATTTTGATGCTATTGACTCTAGAATTGGGACTTGCATCTTGAAATATTGTTGTGCCTCGAAACATTGATTTTCAGGCTCCAAAACTGGGTCTTTCGAGGCACAAGCTTCGAAATGAGCTTCTAAGAGAATGATGTGCTTCAAAATGGAATTTTGACACTACAGGCTCTGGAGTAGGGACTTTCTTCTTGAAACATTGTTGTGCCTCCAAAAACTGACTTTGATGTTCCAAAATTGGGGCTTTCAAGGCACAAGCTCTGTAATGAGGTTCTAAGAGCACGATGTACATCAAAATTGCATTTTGACACTACCACCTCTGGAATTGGTACTTGTGTCTTGAAACCTTGTTGTGCCTCCAAACACTAATTTTTATGCTCCAAAAACAAGGCTTTTGAGGCACAACCTCCAAAATGAGGTTCTAAGAACACCATGTTTGTCAAAATCGTGTTTTGACGCTATCAGCTTGAGAATCGGGACTTGTATCTTGAAACCTTGTTGTGCCTTTAAACATTGATTTTGATGTTTTGAAACTTGAGCTTTGAAGCCACACACTCCTAAACGAGGTTCTAAGAGCACGATGTGCATCAAAATCACGTTTTGACTCTACAGGCTCCAGAATAGGGACTTGCGTGTTGAAAGCTTTTTGTGCCCCAGAATAACGACTTGCATCTTGAAACCTTGTTGTGCCTCCAAACATCGATTTTGTTGCTCCAAAATTGGGGCTTTTGAGGCACAATTTCTAAAACAGGGTTCTAAGACCATAATGTGCATCAAAATTTAATTTTGATGCTAATAGCTTGAGAATCGGGGCATGCATCTTGAAACTTTGTTGTGCCATAAAACACTGATTTTGATGCTCCAAAACCAGGCCTTTTGAGGCACAAGCTTTGAAATGAGGTTCTAAAAGCACAATGTGCGCGAAAATCATATTTTGGTGCTATTGACTCTAGAATCTAGACTCGCATCTTGAAACCTTATTGTGCCTCCAAACATTGATTTTGATGCTCGAAAACTGGGTCTTTCCAGACTCAAGCACCAAAATGAGCTTCTAAGAGAATGATGTGCATCAAAATAGAATTTTGACGCTCCAGGCTCCGGAATAGGGACTTGCTTCTTGGAACGTTTTCGTGCCTCCAAACACTGACTTAGATGTTCCAAAATAAGGGCTTTCAAGGCACAAGCTCCGAAATGAGGTTCTAAGATAACGATGTACATCAAAATTGCCTTTTGACACTACCGACTCTGGAGTTGGGACTTGTGTCTTGAAACATTGTTGTGCCTCCAAACACTAATTTTTATGATCCAAAAATGAGGCTTTTGAGGCACAACTTCCGAAATGAGGTTCTAAGAATATGCTCCGAAACGAGGTTCTAAGAGCATGATGTGCATCAAAATCACGTTCTAAGAGCACACTGTGCGTCAAAATCATTATGCCTCCAAACATCGATTTTGATGCTCCAAAACTGGGGCTTTTGAGGCACAATTTCTAAAATAGGGTTCTAAGAGCACAATGTGCATCAAATTTGAATTTTGATGCTACTGGCTCTAGAATCGGGGCTTGCATCGTGAAACCTTGTTTTGCCTCAAAATACTGATTTTAATGCTTCGAAATGAGGTTGTGCGCCAAAATTAGATTTTGACGCTATTGACTCTAGAATCGGGACTTACATCTTGAAACTTTGTTGTGCCTCCGAACATTGATTTTGATGCTTGAAAACTGGGTCTTTCCAGCCACAAGCTCCGAAATGAGATTCTAAGAGAAGGATGTGTGTCAAAATAGAAATTTTACGCTACAGGCTCCGGAATAGGGACTTGCTTCTTGAAACCTTGTTGTGCCTCCAAACATTAATTTTGATGTTCCAAAATTAGGGCTTTCAAGGCACAAGCTCCGAAATTAGGTTCTAAGAGCACGATGTACATAAAAATTGCGTTTTGATGCTACCGACTTTGGAATTGGGACTTGTGTCTTGAAACCTTGTTGTGCCTCCAAACACTATTTTTTATGTTCCAAAAATGAGGTTTTTGAGGCACAACCTCTGAAATGAGGTTCTAAGAACACCATGTTTGTCAAAATCGTGTTTTGATGCTATCAGCTTGAGAATCAGGACTTGTGTCTTGAAACCTTGTTGTGCCTTTAAACATTGATTTTGATGTTTTGAAACTGGGGCTTTCGAGGCACAAACTCCGCAATGAGGTTCTAAGAGCACGATGTGCATCAATATCCGGAATAGGGCTTTCAAGGCACAAGCTCTGAAATGAGGTTCTAAGAGCACGATGTACATCAAAATTGCGTTTTGATGCTACCGACTCTGCAAATTGGACTTGTGTCTTTAAACCTTGTTGTGCTTCCAAACACTATTTTTTTATACTCCAAAAATGAGGCTTTTGAGGCACAACCTCTGAAATGAGGTTATAACAACACCATGTGCGTCAAAATCGTGTTTTGACGGTATTAGCTTGAGAATCAGGACTTGTGTCTTGAAACCTTGTTGTGCCTTTAGACATTGATTTTGATGTTTTGAAACTGGAGCTTTCAAGGCACAATCTCCGCAAACGAGGCTCTAAGACCACCATGTGCGTCAAAATCACGTTTTGATGCTACCATCTCCGAAATCGTGACTTGCGTCTTGCAACCTTGTGCCTCCAAATACCAATTTTGATGGTCCCAAACAGTGGCTTTCAAGGGACAAGCTCCTAAATAAGGTTCTAAGAGCATGATGTGCTTCAATATAGCATTTTGACACTACCGACTCTAGAATTGCGACTTGCATCTTGAAACCTTCTTGTGCCTCCAAACACCAATTTTGATATTCTGAAACCGGGGCATTCGAGGTGCAAGCTTTGAAACAAGGTTCTAAGAGAACGATGTGCATCAAAAATGAATTTTGATGCTACTAGCACGAGAATCAAGACTTGCATCTTGAAACCTTGTTGTGCCTCCAAACAATATTTTTGATGTTCCAAAATTAGGGCTTTCAAGGCACAAGCTCCGAAATGAGGTTCTAAGAGCACAATGTACATCAAAATTGCGTTTTGACACTACCGACTCTGGAATTGGGACTTGTGTCTTGAAACCTTGTTGTGCCTCAAAACACAAATTTTTATGCTAAAAAAATGAGGCTTTTGAGGCACAACCTCCGAAATGGGGTTCTAAGAATACCATGTTTATCAAAATAGTGTTTTAACGCTATCAGCTTGAGAATCGGGACTTGTGTCGTGAAACCTTGTTGTGCCTTTAAACATTGATTTTGATGTTTTGAAGCTGGAAATTTCGAGCCACACGCTCCAAAACGAGGTTCTAAGAGCACAATTTGCATCAAAATCACTTTTTGACACTACACGCTCCAGATTAGGGACTTGCGTCTTGAAAGCTTGTTGTGCCTCAAACAACCAATTTTGATGCTTCGAAACCAAATATTTTCAGGCATATGCTCCAAAACAATGTTCTAAGAGCACGATGTTCGTCAAAATCAAACTTTGACGCTACCGTCTCCAAAATCAGGACTTGCATCTTGAAACCTTGTTGTGCCTCCAAACATCGATTTTGATGCTCCAAAACTAAGGCTTTTGAGGCACAATTTCTAAAACACGGTTCTAAGAGAACAATGTGCATCAAAATTGAATTTTGATGCTACTGCCTCTAGAACCGGGTCTTGCATCTTGAAACCTTGTTGGGCGTCAAAACATTGATTTTGATGCTCCAAAACTGGGGCTTTCAAGGCACAAGCTTTGAAATGAGGTTCTAAGATCATGATTTGCGCCAAAATCAGATTTTGATGCTATTGACTCTAGAATCGGGACTTGCATCTTGAAACCTTGTTGTGCCTCCAAACATTGATTTTGACGCTCAAAAACTGGGTCTTTCAAGGAGCAAGCTCCGAAATGAGCTTCTAAGAGAATGACCATTTTGATGCTACAGGCTCCGAAATAGGGACTTGCTTCTTTAAATCAGGGTTTTCAAGGCACAAGCTCCGAAATGAGGTTCTAAGAGTGTGCGATATACATCAAAATTGTATTTTGACGCTACCAACTCTGGAATTGAGACTTGTGTCTCGAAACCTTATTTTGCCTCCAAACACTAATTTTTATGCTCCAAAACTGAGGATTTTGAGGCACAACCTCTTAAATGAGGTTCTAAGAACACTATGTTTGTCAAAATCATTTTTTTACGCTATCAACTTGAGAATTGGGACTTGTGTCTTGAAACCTTGTTGTGCCTTTAAACATTGATTTTGATGTTTTGAAACTAGAGCTTTCGAGCCACATGCTCCGAAACGAGGTTCTAAGAGCACGATGTGCATCAAAATCACATTTTGACACTACAGGCTTTGGAATAGGGACTTGCGTCTTGAAAGCTTGTTGTGCCTCCGATTTTGGAACATCAAAAATATTGTTTGGAGGCACAACAAGGTTTCAAGATGCAAGTCCTGATTCTCGTGCTGGTAGCATCAAAATTCAATTTTGATGCACATCGTTCTCTTAGAACCTTGTTTCGAAGCCGCTTGCACCTCGAACGCCCCGGTTTCAGAATATCAAAATTGGTGTTTGGAGGTACAAGAAGGTTTCAAGATGCAAGTCGCGATTCCAGAGCCGGTAGTGTCAGATTGCTATTTTGAAGCACATTGTGCTCTTAGAACCTTATTTAGGAGCTTGTCCCTAGAAAGCCATGGTTTGGGACCATCAAAATTGGTATTTGGAGGCACAAGGTTGCAAGATGCAAAAGCCCCAGTTTTGGAGCAACAAAATTGTTGTTTGGATGCACAACAAGGTTTCAAGATGCAAGTCATTATTTTAGGACACAAAAAGCTTTCAAGATGCAAGTCCCTCTTCTGGAGCCCGTAGTGTCAAAACGTGATTTTGATGCACATCATGCTCTTAGAACCTCGTTTCGGAGCGTGTGGCTTGAAAGCTCAAGTTTCAAAACATCAAAATCAATGTTTAAAGGCACAACGAGGTTTCAAGATACAAGTCCTGATTCTCAAGCTGATAGCGTCAAAACACGATTTTGACAAACATGGTGTTCTTAGAACCTCATTTCGGAGGTTGTGCCTCAAAAGCCTTGTTTTTCGAGCATAAAAATTAGTGTTTGGAGGCACAACAAGGTTTCAAGACACAAGTACCAATTCCAGAGTTGGTACTTTGAGAACCTCATTTTGGAGCTTTTGCCTTGAAAGCCCTCATATTGGAACATCAAAATCAGTGTTTCGAAGCACAACAAAGTTTCAAGAAGCAAGTCCCTATTCCAGAGCCTGCAATTTCAAAACGTGATTTTGATGCACATCGTGCTCATAGAACCTCATTTTGGAGCGTCTGTCTCGAAAGTTCTAGTTTGAAAACATCAAAATCAATGTTTAAAGGCACAACAAGGTTTCAAGACACAAGTCCCGATTCTCAAGCGGATAGAATCAAAACATGATTTTGAAAAACATGGTGTTCTTAGAACCTCATTTCGGAGGTCGTGCCTCAAAAGCCTCATTTTTGGAGCATAAAAATTAGTGTTTGGATGCAAAACAAGGTTTCAAGACATAAGTCCCAATTCCAGAGTCGGTAGCGTAAAAATGCAATTTTTATGTACATCGTGCTCTTAGAACCTCATTTCGGAGCTTGTGGGGATTTTGGAACATCAAAATGAGTGTTTGGAGGCACAACAAGGTTTAAAGAAGCAAGTCCCTATTCCGGAGCCTGTAGCGTCAAAATTCCATTTTGACGCACATCATTCTCTTGGAAGCTCATTTCGGAGCTTGTGTCTCGAAAGACCCAATTTTGGAGCGTAAAAATCAATGTTTCGAGGCACAACAAGATTTCAAGATGCAAGTCGCAATTCTAGAGTCAATAGCATCAAAATCTAATTTTGGCACACATCATGCTCTTAGAACCTCATTTCGAAGCTTGAGCCTCGAAAGCCCCAGTTTCGGAGCATCAAAATAAGTGTTTTGAGGCACAAGGTTTCAAGATGCAAGACCCGATTCTAGAGCTAGTAGTATCAAAATTCAATTTTGTTGCACATTGTGCTCTTAGAACCCTTTATAAGAAATTGTGCATCAAAACCCCAGTTTTGGAGCATCAAAATCGATGTTTGGAGGCACAACAAGGTTTCAATATGCAAGTCCTGATTCTGGAGCCGGTAGCGTCAAAATTTGATTTTGACACACATCATACTCTTAGAACCTTATTTTGGAGCTTATTCCTCAGAATCTTTGGTTTCAAAGCATCATAATTGGTGTTTGGAGGCAGAACAAGCTTTCGAGACGCAAGTCCCTATTCTAGAGCCTGTAGTGTCAAAACATGGTTTTGATGCACATCGTGCTCTTAGAACCTTGTTTCGGAGTGTGTGGCAACAAAGCTCCAGTTTCAAAACGTTAGAATCAATGTTTAAAGTCACAACAAGGTTTCAAGACACGAGTCCCAATTCTCAAGCTGATAGCGTCCAAACATGATTTTGACAAACATGGTGTTCTTAGGAGCTCATTTCGGAGGTTGTGCCTCAAAATCTTCATTTTTGGAGCATAAAAATTAGTGTTTGGAGGAACAACAAGGTTTCAAGACACAAGTTCCAATTCCAGAGTCGGTAGCATCAAAACGCAATTTTGATGTACATCATACTCTTAGAACCTCATTTCGGTGCTTGTGCCTTGAAAGCCCTGATTTTGGAACATCAAAATTAGTGTTTGGAAGCACAACAAATTTTTAAGAAGCAAGTCCCTATTCCAAAGCCTGTAGGGTCAAAATTCCATTTTGACGCACATCATTCTCTTAGAAGCTCATTTCGAAGCTTGTGCCTCGAAAGCCCCGATTTTTAGCATCAAAATCAGTGTTTTGACGCACAACAAGGTTTCAAGATGCAAGCCCCTATTCTAGAGCTAGTAGCATCAAAATTCAATTTTGGTGTACATTGTGTTCTTAGAACCCTGTTTTAGAAATTGTGCCTCGAAAGCCCTAGTTTTGGAGAATCAAAATCGATGTTTGGTGGCACAACAAGGTTTCAAGACGCAAGTCCCTATTCTAGAGCCTATAGTATCAAAACATGATTTTGATGCACATCATGCTCTTAGAACCTCGTTTCATAGCGTGTGGCTTGAAAGCTCCAGTTTCAAAACATCAAAATCAATGTTTAAAGGCACAACAAGGTTTCAAGACACAAGTCTGGATTCTCAAGCTGATAGCATCAAAACACGATTTTGACAAACATGGTGTTCTTAGAACCTCATTTCAGAGGTTGTTCTTCAAAAGCCTCATTTTTAGAAAATAAAATTTAGTTTTTGGAGGCACCACAAGGTTTCAAGACACAAGTCCCAATTCCAGAGTTGGTAGCATCAAAACGCAACTTTGATATACATCATGTTCTTAGAACCTCATTCCAGAGCTTGTGCCTTGAAAGCTTTGATTTTGGAACATCAAAATCAGTGTTTGGAGGCACAACAAGGTTTCAAAAAGAAAGTCCCAATTCCAGAGCCTGTAGCGTCAAAATTGGTGTTTGGAGGCACAATAAGCTTCCAAGATGCAAGTCCCTATTCTGGAGCTTGTAGTGTTAAAACGTGATTTTGATGCACATCGTGCTCTTAGAACCTCGTTTTGGAGTGTGTGGCTTGAAACCTCCAGTTTCAAAACATCAAAATCAATGATAAAAGGCACAACAAGGTTTCAAGATACAAGTCCCGATTCTCAAGCTGATAGTGTCAAAACATGATTTTGACAAACATGGTGTTCTTAGAACCCCATTTCAGAGGTTGTGCCTCAAAAGCCTCATTTTTGGAGCATAAAAATTAGTGTTTGGAGGCACAATAAGGTTTCAAGACACAAGTCGCAATTCCAGATTCAGTAGCGTCAAAACGCAATTTTTATTTACATCAGGCTCCTAGAACCTCATTTCGGAGCTTGTGCCTTGAAAGCCCTAATTTTGGAACATCAAAATCAGTGTTTGGAGGCACAACAAGGTTTCAAGAAGCAAGTCCCTATTTCGGAGCCTGGAATTTTGACGCACATCATTCCCTTAGAAGCTCATTGCGGAGCTTGTGCCTAGAAAGACCCGGTTTTGGAGCATCAAAATCAATGTTTGGAGGCACAACAAGGTTTCAAGATGCAAGTCGAGGTTCTAGAGTCAATATCATCAAAATCTGATTTTGGCTTACATCGTGCTCTTGGAACCTCATGTCAAAGCTTGTGCCTCGAAAGCCCGAGTTTCAAAGAATCAAAATCAATGTTTTGAGGCACAACAAGGTTTCAAGATGCAAGGCCGAATTCTAGAGCCAGTTTTATAAAAATTCAATTTTGATGCACATTGTGCTCTTAGAACCCAGTTTTGGAGCATCAAAATTGATGTTTTGAAGCACAACAAGGTTTCAAGATGCAAGTCCTGATTCTGGAGCGGATAGCATCAAAATTGGTGTTTGGAGGCACACAAGCTTTCAAGACGCAAGTCTCTATTCGGGAGCCTGTAGTGTCAAAACGTTATTTTGAAACACATCGTGCTCTTAGAACCTCATTTCAAAGCGTGTGGCTCAAAAGCTCCAGTTTCAAACATCAAAATAAATGTTTAAAGGCACCACAAGGTTTCAAGACACAAGTCCCAATTCCAGAGTTGGTAGAGTCAAAACGCAAGTTTGAAGTACATCGTGCTCTTAGAACCTCATTCCAGAGCTTGTGCCTTACAAGCTTTGATTTTGGAACATCAAAATCAGTGTTTGGAGGCACAACAAGGTTTCACCAAGAAAGTCCCAATTCCAGAGCTTGTAGCGTCAAAATTGGTGTTTGGAGGTACAATAAGCTTCCAAGATGCAAGTCCCTATTCTGGAGTCGGTAGCGTCAAAATTTGATTTTGACGCACATCAACAAGGTTTCAAGATGCAAGTCCCGATTCTAGAGTAAATAGAGTCAAAATCTAATTTTGGCGCACATCAACATCGTGCTCTTAGAACCTCATTTCGAAGCTTGTGCCTCAAAAGCCCCGGTTTTGGAGCATCAAAATCAGTGTTTTGAGGCACAAGAAGGTTGCAAGATGCAAGTCCTGATTCTGGAGCGGGTAGCATCAAAATTTGATTTTGACGCACATTGTGCTCTTAGAACCTTATTTTGAACCTTATGCCTCAAAATCTTTAGTTTCGAAGCATCAAAATTGGTGTTTGGAGACACAACAAGGTTTCAAGACGCAAGTCTCGATTCTCAAGCTCATAGCGTCAAAACATGATTTTGACGAACATGGTGTTCTTAGAACCTCATTTTGAAGCTTTTGCCTTGAAAGCCCTGATTTTGGAACATTAAAATGAGTGTTTTGAGGCACAACAATGTTTCAAAAAGCAAGTCCCTATTCCAGATCCTATAGCGTCAAAATTCCATTTAGACGCACGCACATCATTCTCTTAGAAGTTCATTTCGGAGCTTGTGCCTCGAAAGAACCAGTTTTGGATCATCAAAATCAATGTTTGGAGGCACAACAAGGTTTCAAGATGCAAGTCCTGATTCTAGAGTCAATAGCGTCAAAATCTGATTTTGGGGCACATCTTGCTCTTAGAACCTTATTTCAAAGTTTACGCCTTGAAATCCTCGGTTCGGAGCATCAAAATCAATGTTTTGAGGCACAACAAGATGCAGTCCCTATTCCAGAGCCTGTAGTGGGAAAACATGATTTTGATGCACATCATGCTCACCTCGTTTCGGAGCGTGTGGTTTAAAATGTTGAGTTTCAAAACATCAAAATCAATGTTTAAAGGCACAACAAGATTTCACGACACAAGTCTCGATTCTCAAGCTGATAGCGTCAAAACACGATTTTGACAAACATGGTCTTCTTAGAACCTCATTTCGGAGGTTGTGCCTCAAACTCCTCATTTTTGGAGCATCAAAATCAATGTTTGGAGCTCATTTCGGAGCTTGTGCCTTGAAAGACCCAGTTTTGGAGCATCAAAATCAATGTTTGGAGGCACAACAAGGTTTCAATATGCAAGTCCTGATTCTAGAGTCAATAGCGTTAAAATCTGGTTTTGGCGCACATCGTTCTCAAATTAGTGTTTTGAGGCACAACAAGGTTTCAAGATGCAAGCCCCGATTCTGGAGCCTTTATTGTCAAAACGTGATTTTGAAGCACATCGTGCTCTTCGAACCTCATTTCGGAGCGTGTGGCTCCAAAGGTCCATTTTCAAAACATCAAAATCAATATTTAAAGGCATAACAAGGTTTCAAGACACAAGTCCCTATTCTCAAGTTGATGGTGTCAAAACACAATTTTGACAAACATGGTGTTCTTAGAACCTCATTTCGGAGGTTGTGTTTCAAAAGCCTCATTTTTGGAGAATAAAAATTAGTGTTTGGAGGCACAACAAGGTTTCAAGACAAAAGTCCCAGTTCCAAAGTCGGTATTGTCAAAACGCAATTTTGATGTATATCGTGCTCTTAGAACCTCATTTCAGAGCTTGTGCCTTGAAAGCCCTGATTTTGGAACATAAAAATTAGTGTTTGGAGGTACAACAAGGTTTCAAGAAACAAGTCCCTATTCTGGAGCCTGTAGCATCAAAATTCCATTTTGATGCACATCATTCTCTTAGAAGCTCATTTCGGAACTTGTGTCTTGAAAGACCTAGTTTTGGAGCGTCAAAATCAATGTTTCAAGGCACAACAAGGTTTCAAGATGCAAGCCCTGATTCTAGATCTAGTAACATCAAAATTCAATTTTGATCCACATTGTGCTCGTAGAACCCTGTTTTAGAAATTGTGCCTCAAAAGCCCCAGTTTTGGAGCATCAAAATCGATGTTTGGAGGCACAACAAGGTTTCAAGATGCAAGTCCCAATTCTTAAGTTGATAGAATCAAAACACGATTATGGAGCCAGTAGCATCAAAATTTGATTTTGACGAGCAGGATGTGCGTCAAAATCAAATTTTGACGCTTTTGACTTAAGAATCAGGACTTGCATCTGGAAACCTTGTTGTGCCTCCAAACATTGATTTTGATGCTCCAAAACTGGGTCTTTCGAGGCAGAAGCTCTAAAATGAGCTTTTAAGAGAATGATGTGAGTGAAAAGTAAATTTTGACCCTACAGGCTCCAGAAGAGAGACTTGCTTGTTGAAACCTTGTTGTGCTTCCAAACACTGATTTTGATGTTCCAAAATAGGGCTTTCAAGGCACAAGCTCCGAAATGAGGTTCTAAGAGCACGATGTACATCAAAATTGTGTTTTGACATTACCAACTTTGGAATTGGGACTTTTGTCTTGAAACCTTGTTGTGTCTCCAAACACTAATTTTTATGCTCCAAAAATGATTATTTTGAGGCACAACCTCTGAAATGAGGTTCTAAGAACACTATATTTGTTAAAATCTTGTTTTGACGCTATCAGCTTGAGAATCGAGACTTGTATCTTGAAACCTTGTTGTGCCTTTAAACATTGATTTTGATGTTTTGAAACTGGAGCTTTCGAGCCACACGCTGCGAAACGAGGTTCTAAGAGCACAATGCACATCAAAATCACGTTTGGACACTACAGGCTCCAAAATAGGGACTTTCGTCTTGTTTGATGCATATTATGCTCTTAGAACCCTATTTTGGAAATTGTGCCTCAAAAGCCCCAGTTTTGGAGCATCAAAATCAATATTTGGAGGCATAACAAGGTTTCAATATGCAAGTCCTGATTATGGAGCGGGTAGTGTCAAAATTTGATTTTGATGCACATCACGCTCTTAGAACCTTGTTTTGGAGCTTATGCCTCAAAATCTTTGATTTTGAAGCATCAAAATCGGTGCTTGGAGGCGCCACAAGCTTTCAAGACGCAAGTCCCTATTCTGGAGCTTGTAGTGTCAAAACATCATTTTGATGCACATCGTGCTCTTAGAACCTCATTTCGGAGCGTGTGGCTTGAAAGCTCTAGTTTCAAAACATCAAAATCAATGTTTAAAGACACAAGTCTCAATTCTCAAGTTGATAGCGTCAAAACACTATTTTGACAAATGTGGTGTTCTTAAAACCTCATTTTGGAGGTTGTGCCTCAAAAGGCTCATTTTTGGAGCATAAAAATTATTGTTTGGAGGCACAATAAAGTTTCAAGACACAAGTCCCTATTCCAGAGTCGGTACCATCAAAATGCAATTTTGATGTACATCGTGCTCTTAGAACCTCATTTCGGAGCTTGTGCCTTGAAAGCCCTGATTTTGGAACATCTAAGTCAGTGTTTGCAGGCACGAAAAGGTTCCAAGAAGCAAGTCCCTATTCTGGAGCCTGTATCCTCAAAATTCCATTTTGACGCACATCATTCTGTTAGAAGCTCATTTCAGAATTTGTGTTTGGAAAGACCCAGATTTCGAGCATCAAAATCAATGTTCGGGGGCACAACAAGGTTTCAAGATGCAAGTCCAGATTCTAGAGTCAATAATGCCAAAATCTACTTTTCGCGCACATCTAGCTTTTAGAACCTCATTTCAAAGCTTGTGCCTCCAAAGGCCCGGTTTTGCAGCATCAAAATCTGTGTTTTGAGGCGCAACAAGGTTTCAAAATGGAAGTCCCGATTTTCAAGCTAATAGCATCCAAACACGATTTTGAAAAATATGGTGTTCTTAGAACCTCATTTCGAAGGTTTTGCCTCAAAAGCCTTGTTTTTGGAGCATAAAAATTAGTGTTTGGAGGCACAACAAGGTTTCAAGACACAAGTCCCAATTCGAGAGTTGGTAGCGTCAAAATGCAATTTTGATGTACATTGTGCTCTTAGAACCTCATTTTGGAGCTTGTGCCTTGAAATCCCTAATTTTGGAACATCAAAATTAATGTTTTGAGGCACAACAAAGTTTCAAGAAGAAAGTTCTCATTCCGGAGCCTGTAGCATCAAAATTCCATTTTAATGCACATTATTCTCTTAGAAGCTCATTTCGGAGCTTGTGCCTCGAAAGACCTAGTTTTGGAGCATCAAAATCAATGTTTGGAGGCACAACAAGGTTTCAAGATGCAAGCCCCGATTCTAGAGCCAGGAGCATCAAAATTTAATTTTGGTACACATTGTGCTCTTAGAACCCTGTTTTAGAAATTGTGCTTTAAAAGCCCTAGGTTTGGAGCATCAAAATCTATGTTTGGAGGCACAACAAGATTTCAAGATGCAAGTCTTGATTCAGGAGCCGATAGCATCAAAATTTGATTTTGACGCAAATCATGGTCTTAGATCCTTGTTTTGGAGGTTATGGCTCAAAATCTTCAGTTTCGAAGCATCGAAATTGGTGTTTGGAGGCACAGCAAGATTTTAAGACACAAGTCCCTATTCTGGAGCCTCTATTCTCAAAACATGATTTTGATGCACATCATGCTCTTAGAACCTCGTTTCGGAGCGTATGGCTTGAAAGTTCCAGTTTCAAATCATCAAAATCAATGTTTAAAGGCACAACAAGGTTTCAAGACATAAGTCCTGATTCTCAAGCTGATAGCATAAAACATAATTTTGACAAACATGGTGTTCTTACAACCTCATTTCGGAGGTTGTGCCTCAAAAGCCTAATTTTTGGAGCATAAAAATTAGTGTTTGGAGGCACAAGGTTTCAAGACACAAGTCCTAAATCTCAAGCTAATAGCGTCAAAACATGATTTTGACAAACATGGTGTTCTTAAAACCTCATTTCGGAGGTTGTGCCTCAAAAGCCTCATTTTTGGAACATAAAATTAGTGCTTGGAGGCACAACAAGGTTTCAAGACACAAGTCCCAATTCCAGAGTCGGCAGCATCAAAATGCAATTTTGATGTACATCGTGCTGTTAGAACCTCTTTTTGGAGCTTGTGCCTTGAAAACCCCAATTTTGGAACATCAAAATCATTGATTGGAGGCACAACAAGGTTTCAAAATGCATGTCCTGATTCTCATGCTGGTAGCATCAAAATTCAATTTTGAAGCACATCGTTCTCTTAGAACCTTGTTTCAGAGCTTGCACCTCGAACACCCCAGTTTCAGAACATCAAAATTGGTGTTTGGATGCACAACAAGGTTTCAAGTTGCAAGTCCCAATTCCAGAGCCGGTAGTGTCAAAATGCGATTTTG
Organism: Cryptomeria japonica; assembly: GCF_030272615.1. Lineage (NCBI taxonomy): Eukaryota > Viridiplantae > Streptophyta > Pinopsida > Cupressales > Cupressaceae > Cryptomeria > Cryptomeria japonica. The sequence continues at coordinate 19,201 of NW_026730071.1, forward strand.
AAGGAAATTGTGCTCTTAGAACCTTATTTAGGAGCTTGTCCCTCAAAAGCCCCGATTTGGGAGCATCAAAATTGGTGTTTGGAGGCACAAGGTTGCAAGAAGCAAGTCGCCATTTTGGAGGCGGCAGCGTAAAAAAGTGATTTTGACGCACATGGTGCTCTTAGAGCATCGCTAGCAAAGCTTGTCCCTCCAAAGCCCCGATTTTGAAACATCGAAATCAGTGTTTGGAGGCACAACAAGGTTTCCAGATGCAAGTCCCGATTCTAGAGTCAATAGCGTTAAAATCTGATTTTGGTGCACATTGTGCTCTTCGAACCTCATTTCAAACCTTGTGCCTCAAAAGCCCCAATTTCAGAGCATCAAAATCATTGTTTTTTGGCACAACAAGGTTTCAAGATGCAAGCCCCGATTCTAGAGCCAGTAGAATCAAAATTCAATTTTGATTTACATTGTTCTCTTAGAACCCTATTTTAGAAATTGTGTCTGAAAAGCCCCAGTTTTGGAGCATCAAAATCAATGTTTGGAGGCACAACAAGGTTTCAAGATGCAAGTCTTGATTCTGGAGATGGTAGCATTAAAATTTATACGCACATCATGCTCTTAGAACCTTGTTTTGGAGCTTATGCCTTAGAATATTTGGTTTCGAAGCATGAAAATTGTTGTTTGGAGACACAACAAGCTTTCAATGGGCAAGTCCCTATTCCAGAGCCTGTGGTGTCAAAAAGTGATTTTGATTCACATCATGCTCTTAGAACCTCATTTCGGAGCGTGTGGCTCCAAAGCTCCATTTTCAAAACATAAAAATCAATGTTTAAAGGCACAACAAGGTTTCAAGATAGAAGTCTCGATTCTCAAGCTGATAGCGTCAAAACATGATTTTGACAAACATGGTGTTCTTAGAACCTCATTACGGAGGTTGTGCCTCAAAAGCCTCATTTTTTGAACATAAAAATTAGTGTTTGGAGACACAACAAGGTTTCAAGACACAAGTCCCAATTCCAGAGTCGATAGCATCAAAATTCAATTTTGATGTACATCGTGCTCTTTGGACATCATTTCGGAGCTTATGCCTTGAAAGCCCTGATTTTGGGACATAACAATCACTGTTTGGAGGCACAAAAAGGTTTCAAGAAGCAAGTCCCTATTTCGGAGCGTCAAAATTCCATTTTGACGCACATCATTCTCTTAGAAGCTCATTTGGGAACTTGTGTCTCGAAAGACCCAGTTTTGGAGCGTCAAAATCAATGTTTCGAGGCACAACAAGGTTTCAAGATGCAAGGCCCGATTTTAGAGCCAATAGCATCAAAATTCAATTTTGATGCACATTGTGCTCTTAGAACCCTGTTTTAGAAATTGTGCCTCAAAAGCCTAGTTTTGGAGCATCAAAATCGATATTTGGAGGAACAAAAAGCTTTCAAGATGCAAGTCTTGATTTTGGAGCCGGTAGCGTCAAAATTTTATATTGACGCACATCGTGCTCTTAAAACCTTGTTTTAGAGGTTATGCCTCAAAATCTTTGGTTTTGAAGCTTCGAAATTAGTGTTTGGAGGCAGAACAAGCTTTCAAGACACAATTCCCTATTTCAGAGCTTGTAGTGTCAAAACGTTATTTTGAGGCACATCATGCTCTTAAAACCTCATTTCGGAGCGTGTGGCTTGAAAGCTCCAGTTTCAAAACATCAAAATCAATGTTTAAAGGCACAACAAGGTTTCAAGACACAAGTCCCGATTCTCAAGCCGATAGCATCTAAACACGATTTTGACAAACATGGTGTTCTTAGAACCTGATTTCAGAGGTTGTGCCTCAAAATCCTTGTTTTTGGAGCATAAAAATTAGTGTTTGGAAAACAAGGTTTCAAGGCACAAGTCCCGATTCTAGAGTGAATAGCATCAAAATCTGATTTTGATGCACATCGTGCTCTTAGAACCTCATTTTGAAGCTTGTGCCTCGAAAGTGTCAGTTTCGGTGCATCAAAATCAATGTTTTGAGGCAAAACAAGGTTTCAAGATCCAAGCCCCGATTCTAGAGATAGTAGCATCTAAATTAAATTTTGATGCACATTGTGCTCTTAGAACCCTGTGTTATAAATTGTGTCTCAAAAGCCCCAATTTTGGATCATTAAAATGGATGTTTGGAGGCACAACAAGGTTTGAAGATGCAAGTCCTGATTTTGGAGCCGGTAGTGTCAAAATTTGATTTTGATGCACATCCTGTTCTTAGAACCTTGTTTTGGAGCTTATGCCTCAAAATCTTTAGTTTCGAAGCATCAAAATTGGTGTTTGGGGGTACAACAAGCTTTCAAGATGAAAGTCCCTATTCCAGAGCCTGTAGTGTCAAAACGTGATTTTGATGCACATCGTGCTCTTAGAACATCGTTTGAGGGCGTGTGGCTCGAAAGCTCCCGTTTCAAAAACATCAAAATCAATGTTAAAAGGCACAACAAGGTTTCAAGACACAAGTCTGGATTCTCAAGCTGATAGCATCAAAACATGATTTTGACAAACATGGTGTTCTTAGAACCTAATTTCAGAGGTTGTGCTTCAAAAGCCTCATTTTTGGAGCATAAAAATTAGTATTTGGAGGCACAACAAGGTTTCAAGAATCAAGTCCCAATTCCAGAGTCGGTAGCGTCAAAACACAATTTTTATAAACATCGTGCTCTTAGGACCTCATTTCGGAGCTTGTGCCTTGAAAGGCCTAATTTTGGAACATCAAAATCAATGTTTTGAGGCATAACAAGTTTTCAAGAAGCAAGTCCCTATTCTGGAGCCTGTAGCGTCAAAATTCTATTTTCACATCATTCTCTTAAAAGATCATTTCAGAGCTTGTGCCTCAAAAGACGTAGTTTTGGAGCATTAAAATTAATGTTTGGAGGCACAACCAAGTTTCAAGATTCAAGTCTCGATTCTAATGTCAATAGCATCAAAATCTGATTTTGGTGCACATCGTGCTCTTGGAACCTCATTTCGAAGCTTGTGCCTCGAAAGCCCCGGTTTCAGAGCATAAAAAACAATGTTTTGAGGCACAACAACGTTTCAAGATGCAAGCCCCAATTCTAGAGCCAGTAGCATCAAAATTTAATTTTGATGCACATTGTGCTCTTAGAACCCTGTTTTAGAAATTGTGCCTTGAAAGCCCCAGTTTTGGAGCATCAAAATCAATATTTGGAGGAACAACAAGCTTTCAAGATGCAAGTCTTGATTCTGGAGCCAGTAGTGTCAAAATTTTATATTGACGCACATCGTGCTCTTAGAACCTTGTTTTAGAAGTTATGCCTCAAAATCTCTGGTTTCAAAGCTTCGAAATTGGTGTTTGGAGGCAGAACAAGCTTTCAAGACACAAGTCCCTATTTCAGAGCCTGTAGTGTCAAAACGTTATTTTGAGGCACATCATGTTCTTAAAACCTCATTTTGGAGCATGTGGCTTGAAAGCTCCAGTTTCAAAACATCAAAATCAATGTTTAAAGGCACAACAAGTCCCGATTCTCAAGCCGATAGCATCTAAACATGATTTTGATAAACATGGTGTTCTTAGAACCTGATTTCAGAGGTTGTGCCTCAAAATCCTCATTTTTGGAGCATAAAAATTAGTGTTTGGAGGCAAAACAAGGTTTCAAGGCACGAGTCCCGATTTTTGAGTCAATAGCATCAAAATCTGATTTTGATGCACATCGTGCTCTTAGAACCTCATTTCGAAGCTTGTGCCTCAAAAGTCCCAGTTTTGGTGCATCAAAATCAGTGTTTTGAGGCAAAACAAGGTTTCAAGATCCAAGCCCCGATTCTAGAGCTAGTAGCATCTAAATTAAATTTTGATGCACATTGTGCTCTTAGAGCCCTATGTTATAAATTGTGTCTCAAAAGCCCCAATTTTGGATCATTAAAATGGATGTTTTTAGGCACAACAAGGTTTGAAGATGCAAGTCCTGATTCTGGAGCCAGTAGCGTCAAAATTTGATTTTAACGCACATCCTGTTCTTAGAACCTTGTTTTGGAGCTTATGCCTCAAAATCTTCAGTTTCGAAGCATCAAAATTGGTGTTTGGAGGTACAACAAGCTTTCAAGATGCAAGTCCCTATTCCAGAGCCTGTAGTGTCAAAACGTGATTTTGATGCACATCGTGCTCTTAGAACATCGTTTGAGAGCGTGTGGCTGGAAAGATCCCATTTCAAAAACATCAAATTCAATGTTAAAAGACACAACAAGGTTTCAAGACACAAGTCCCGATTCTCAAGCTAATAGCGTCAAAACACGATTTTGACAAACATGGTGTTCTTAGAACCTCATTTCAGAGGTTTTGTTTCAAAAGCCTCATTTTTGGAGAATAAAAATTATTATTTGGAGGCACAACAAGGTTTCAAGAAACAAGTCCCAATTCCAGAGTCGGTAGCGTTAAAATGCAATTTTTATAAACACCGTGCTCTTAGGACCTCATTTCAGAGCTTGTGTCTTGAAAGCCCTAATTTTGGAACATCAAAATCAATGTTTTGAGGCATAAAAAGTTTCCAAGAAGCAAGTTCCTATTCTGGAGCCTATAGCGTCAAAATTCCATTTTGACGCACATCATTCTCTTAGAAGATCATTTCAGAGCTTGTGCCTCGAAAGACGTAGTTTTGGATCATCAAAATTAATGTTTTGAGGCACAACCAGGTTTCAAGATGCAAGCCTCGATTCTAAAACAGGGTTCTAAGAGCACAATGTGCATCAAAATTGAATTTTGATTCTACTAGCTCTAGAATCGGGGCTTGCATCATGAAACCTTGTTGTGCCAAAAAACACTGTTTTTGATGCTCTGAAACCAGGGCTTTCGAGGCACAAGCTTCGAAATGAGGTTCTAAGAGCACGATGTGCGGTAAAATCAGATTTTGATGCTATTGACTCTAGAATCGGGACTTGCATCTTGAAACCTTGTTGTGCCTCCAAACATTTATTTTGATGCTCCAAAACTTGGTCTTTCGAGCCACAGGCTCCGAAATGAGCTTCTAAGAGAATGATGTGCGTCGCAATGGATTTTTTATACTACAGGCTCCGGAAAAGGGACTTGCTTCTAGAAACCAAGTTGTGCCTCCAAACACTAATTTCGATGTTTCAAAATCAGGGCTTTCGAGGCACAAGCTCTGCAAACGAGGCTCTAAGAGCACAATGTGTGTCAAAATCACATTTTGACGCTATCGGCTCCAAAATCACGACTTGCGTCTTGCAACCTTGTGCCTCAAAACACCAATTTTGATGCTCTCAAACCGGAGCTTTTGACGGACAACCTCCTAAATAAGGTTCTAAGAGCACAATGTGCTTCAAAATCGCATTTTGACACTACCGGATCTAGAATCGGGACTTGTGTCTTCAAACCTTGTTGTGCCTCCAAACACCAATTTTTATATTCCGAAACCGGGGCGTTCGAGGTGCAAGCTTTGAAACAAGGTTCTAAGATAATGATGTGCATCAAAATCAAATTTTGATGCTACCAGAATGAGAATTGGGACTTGCATCTTGAAACCTTGTTGTGCCTCCAAACAATGCTTTCTATGTTCCAAAATCATGGCTTTCAAGGCAAAAGCTCCGAAATGACGTTCCAAGAGCACGACGTACTTCAAAATTGCCTTTTGACGCTATCGACTCTGGAATTGGGACTTGTGTCTTGAAACCTTGTTGTGCCTCCAAACATTAATTTTTATGCTCCTAAAATGAGGATTTTGAGGCACAACCTCGGAAATGAGGTTCTAAGAACACCATGTTTTGACACTACAAAGTCTGGAATAGGGACTTGCGTCTTGAAAGCTTGTTGCGCCTCACCAATTTTGATG
>NW_026730072.1:0-25000 GCF_030272615.1 Cryptomeria japonica
AAACAGTGAAAAAATAAAAAAAATGCAATAAATTTAGATGGTGAAAACTTGGTAAACAAGTGCTATCTAAAAAGTAAGTTCCTCCATCTATGAGATCGCTTTGTGCACCTATCCACTCCATCATATCCAATCTATCACCTCCATCTATCTAGCTCATCCATTCCATCTTTCGCATCCATTGCTCTAAACCATTAGCAGGAAATATGCAGCTTACCAATAGTTATCAATCTTTGACAAACATGTCGTAGTCATTGTCTTAGATTTTATCATAATCAATCAATCTGCATTTGTAACCTGCCATGGTTTGGATCTTGATCAATTCATACATCCATAATAAATTTTTGCTTCCGCTGGGGAAAAAATCCTAATTCCTTTTGTTAAGGTGATCTTTTGAATCTTTGAAAATCCAAAAACATTTAGAAAACTTAGAAAAACCAAAAACACCTAGGGTTTTGAGATAGTTAACAAGCAACAAAGATCAAGGTATTTCATGATAACTAAATCGTGAAACTCAGAAAACAAAGAATCAACCAGCAAGTAATAAAGGATTATCCAAGATCATTCATCAAGATGATTATATCAGTTAATGACCATTAGAACATGTGAATGACATGCAAGATTCAATGTTTATTTCTGGATTTTATTGCTAATCATGTACTCTATGTGACTCAATGATGTCTATGACTAGAGAAGATATGATGGGGCATGATTATTTTCTTTAATTGTTGTCTGTGGTTTATCTCTTATTAAGGTATGTACTTGTCTAAGGATATGATTGGCAAAAGATCAAGGAGGACGTTCCAAGTCATGCATGAAAGGAGATAATCCTTGTTTGTTCTACAAGCAATACTCAGGTCAACTTGATTCATTATATCAAGTTGCTTGTATTAACTTGCTATATCAAAATCCATGTAAGAAATACTCAGGTCATCTTGGATCATTATGTCAAGTTGCTTGTATTTTCTTACAACATTTTAAAGCTCAATGCTAAAATCAAGCACTATTACAAGACAAGCATATGAAGAATGGCAGTATCATTTTTAGTTAGACCATTTTTAGATTAGTTCATTATTCATCTGCATTATAAGCATCTCATTTCATTCATAGATCAACAGTCCAAATAAAGATTGAGTATACTAAAACAAAAAAAACAAAAAAAAAATTGCATTTGATCATTGTAGGTGCATTCATTTTTATTTTTTATTTTTTTAAAAATCATCATCCATTTCAATTAGTTTGCATTCAATTTAGTACATTTCATTAATCATGTAGTATATCATCATTATTATTTACATTATCATTTCATTAAAGATCATTTAGTTGCATCTTTGCACTTAGATTCATAATCATCATAAGCATTACTTATAAAAAATAAAAAACATTTGAATAACATATTACATACTCATTCATTTGCATTCCCATGTAGATCATTGCATTTGCATCATTTAAGTTAGTAATCATTTTCTTTTGCATCTATGATCATCAAAATCAAAAATAAAAAAACATTTATCATTACATCATCATATAGAGCATCATCATGAAGAGAAAAGATCATAACATCATCCATATAAATCAATGCATATAGTTCATCATAAAATAGAGTAACATGCATAATAAAGATCATCATCATATAGAGTCCATGTCAGCATATAGATCATCATAAAAATAGTAAAAATTCCAAGTATACAATGATACCAGATCAAAAGTACAAATGTCTCATTATACAAAGTCAAGTCATGGTTGTCCTGTACCACTACCACTTGACTTTGTTCATCTTTATGGCTGTGGGTGAGAAGATCCTCCAAATGTCTATCTCCCACAATCACCACTCCTCGAAGGAGGTCCCATGACTCCACCACTACTAGTATCCATCCTCACAGTGGTATGATAACTACCTGCTCTCTGGCTCTCTGTGACTAAATCCTCATATAGTCATTGCCAATGGGAAGTCTCAGCAGAGAGAGTGCCTGATCCAACCTACTGAATGTGATCAAGGAGGCCCTGAGTATCCCATTGTCTCCTAACAGCTCTATCTCTCTCTGTCATGAGTGTTTGTACCTATGCTCTAAGTTGATCTATCTATGCTCTGAGACTATCCACGGTCTCCTACTCTAGCACATCCTGTTGTGGCACATGAACCCCAATACCCTCATCTCCACCTCCCTGTCCATCTGTTGGAATCTTAGTCCGAGTAGCTCTCAAAACCCATCATCTAATGAGTGGAACATGATCCTTTGAATCCTCATCCTCTCCACCATGCGCTGCAATAACCCTAGGGTCTAGCTGAATCTGACCAAAATCAATGCCTCTCCTGCAACCCCCATATAGTCTAGTCATCGTGCCTCCTCCTATAGATGGCAACCCTCTCGGTGATCTCATCCCTGCCCTGCCAATATCCCTCCCAATCCATCCAACCTCTCTCACACCCATAGGAAGTGGTCTCCCAATCCTTCCAACTAGTCCAAACAGTCCTCCACGAACTCTCAATCGACCTACTCTCCATCCAGGTCTTCTACCACCACCACCTCCATCTCCACCCTCATCTCCATCCCCTCCAGCCTCCTGAGAAGCTCTAAGATCTCATCTCCATCTCCATCTTCTGATAACTGGATCATCAGAATCATCATCCTCATCTCCTGAGCTGGGAAGAGGATCTATTGGATCGGTAATATGAGGAAACGAGTGTGCCAGTATGTACTGAGCATAATCTGCAGTAACCCCAGGATCTAGAATGTACAATCTCATATCATAAGCTACCCTAGGAGTAGCTAGAAACTCTACACATGCTAACTCAAATGACAAAGAAGGTCCCCAATCTCACCTATCTTTGTACCATCATGCATATATCGTGACACTAGTAGGGATGGGTTGAATGATACCAAACTATCTCAAAATGTGACTAATCAACTACCTCTAAATAATGTATGGAGTCTGACCAATAATAAATGGTAATGTCTGATCATCATCCATCCATGGCTCACAATCGATATAAGGTCTCCAAATAACACTATCTAGTGAATCAAGAACCCAACGCCAATACTCCATCTTATCGAGCTTATGCTGAGTAAGGATACCTACATACAGATAAACATATGGTTTTCTCTCACCACAAACTCTATGATAAATAGGCCACATAATAGCAATGTGCTCCCAGCACTAGATCTGCAAAAGTGTGCATCCTGTCGATAGACTAGCACCCTCATTGAAAACAACTTGATGAAGATCATGATACAAATGAGAAAGCATACAAACACCTCACGAATATCGAGTCTAACGTTGCATCATGCTCTGAATAATCTCATCCCAACCAACAAAAAAACCTTGAGATCTCCTATCTGGATAGATGAATCCCCGAATCAAACCTACAAGAATCATAGGGAGAGTCTCATAATACATAATCATACCCTCCCATTGGATCTCTCCTCTCTAAATTCTCTCATCACCAAATACAACTCTACACACCTCAGTCCCTCCATGATCTTGAAAAATTATACTGAACTAACTCACCAGTCACTGGAATGTGGAGAATCCTATAGACATCCTCAAGCGTCACACTAATATCACCCATGGGTAGGTGGAAAGTGTTATGCTCACTATGCAATCTCTCGGCTAACGCTATCAACAATCCCCTATTATGGGTAATATCAAGCATGTATAATAAGTGGCATAATCTGTAGGCATCTATATGTCTCACCTCTGCCTATGTAAGCTCTAGCACTAAGTACTGCATTTCTGGGAATTTCTCCCGACACTAGAGAACATCAAGTTTCTCATGTTTACCAAGATAATTCAATCATCAATCATCTATCTATCAAATCAAAGATATCGCTAATCTCTAACATCAACAATTGGTAAATCTTTTCACATGAAGCAAATGAGGCTATCAAATCAATTTAAACCTATCAATCATGGTTTTCTATCAATCACTGAGTTCAATCAAACTCTGCTATGCTCTTCATCATAAACTAAATCGGTTTCTTAGAGATAATCTATCCAATCAAATCAAATCGATCAATCATTTATCCTATCAATCAACATTATCAAATCAAACAATCAAGTACCAATTCATCACAATTGCGCATCAAAATGCATAAATCTAATCGTCAAAGTGATTTTTTACTATGAAATCCATCAAACAAATTCATCTAAAGAAAAAGTGCTAATCTTTTTAACAAAAGTTCTATTCTATTGAACACAGGTGCTAAACCATACATATGCATGAACCTTTTTTCACAAAAGTGCTAAATCTTCGAGCCTATGTGTGAAACAATCAAAAATGTTGTTTTGAGCATCAAAAGTGCAAACACTCATAGCAAAAGCACTGACCAAGAAAAGGTGCTAACATACATCACACATGCACTAACAAAATGAGCATATGCGCTAAACTTAGCAAATGCACTAACTTTATATGCAAAAGCGCTAAAACAGAAAACAAAAACACTAAATATACTTGCCGAAAATTTCCTTTGTATTTTGTGAAACTAATATGTTGCAGGTAGTATTCTAATGATGAAATTCAAGTCGACACAAGTGGTGATGCATTTTCAATTACAATCTGTAGTGTCATAAAATTGTAGAACACAAGATGCCACTGAGAGGGGGGGTGAATCAGTGGTTTCCAAACTTAACCCTTTTAATAATAAGTGTGTATGTATCGATCAACAGATCTAACACAAGGTGGATATACCAGTGAGATAGGGAAATGACTCAAATGGAAGCACACACAAAAGGAACATCACATAACATTAGATGTACGAGGAAAACCCAACATGCGAAAAACCTCGGTGAGAAATATTGTTAGAGTCTACTGCTCCAATCCAACCTAACAACCGACATTCAAACTTCACATGTCTAGGGTTTCTTCATTGACCATGAGGCATACAAAATCCAATCAGGTCTTGTCCCAGAGATTTACCACCTGCAATGGATCACTCAACTTCGCCAATCTCGTTGCATCCAAAACATGTTTACCATATTTAGCAAACACGACCTATTTGTTGGTTTGCACTTGTCAATCATGATTAATGAGTTTGTGGTCCCCTTCACCACATTCGATCATAACCTAAACACACTGCATCGATCATGATGCCAACAAATTAGATCTTTGTCCTCTGATTTGTCATGATCCGTATCCTTTTTCTCTTGACCCATGATTTATACCATCGATATTAATGTCGACCAATCACCAGCTACCTCACTAATAATGTACGGTCCATTTGTTTGACACCTGGACTTCACATGGCATCTCTATCGGCATGCACCTCAACACAGTCACTGTGTCATTTTAGACCCTGTCACTGACCACAACACACAACCGATGTTCATCTATCAGTTCACTAACTCAAAGCTAATTATACATCAACGGGTCATCCTTCAAGTTTGCACTTTGTTGTTCTGTCAGTGGAACACATTAACCCCATCACCTAACCTTGTCAATCCACAGTATGCCCATCTTCATCAGATAGGAGCCATTCACTTGTCACTTTGTCAGCTTTACCGGTGAACATCTATACCGGTAATATCTCCTACATTCAAACCTGTAACATGCATGTTATCATCATGCTAGCAATTTTCAACTGTTAATGAATCAATTTGCATCTACATTTCGGTTGTAGTCTCTGTCTACAAGTACTAATCTTTTCCTTCTCCTTGATTATCTTGGACATCATCTTGACTGGTTTGTCAAAGTGACAAACTCATCACACTTACTCTTCCTCTTATGTCCCGGTAGCTCATCATACTTTCTCTTGTTGATCCGGTGCACATCTCTAGTTTCCTACACCTGAGGCATCTTTGTGTTTCACCAGTTCATCTGGTGTGAGCCTTCAATCACATGCCTTTAACTTCTTAACTAACCTACCCCAGAGAGTTATAATTTATTCCATTCATGTTGAGAGATAAACAAAGCATTATCACTTACCGATTGGAGTCCTATTGTTTCACATTACTGTATCCAACTACATACTGGTTCTACACTTCTTCAATAGCTCACCTTTCTTTCTTACTGGTCACATGCATACCGATTGGCAACCATACACTTCCAACACATCACTCACCGGTAGTCATACCATATCAGTCTCCAATACTTACTAATCGGTCAACCTCTCAACTTATGTCTCCAACAAAAGCCAACACTAACTTGTGTACTGGTGACACCAATGACCACAATGCTAGTTGAAATTCTCTTCTTATCATTGACAAGCTATACCGGTAACCTGCTATACTAGTTGACATCAATGACAACTATACCAACAACCTCTCATACTGGTTGTAATACTATACTAGTTGACATCAATGACAACACAATGCCAACAATCTCCCCCTTTGGCATTGATGTCAATGCACGTAGTATCCGGTATACTACATATTCCCTCTCCCCCTTTGACAACAATGGCAAAGGGAACTGACAGAGCATTCTACCGATTCCTTCTCTTCCTTTGACCATTTTCTCTGCATCCTCTCAATCAGAAACACTTGAGATGGGGGGCTCAGACATCAACTAACACCAATTGCTCAGCTACCAAGTGTATATACCAATCTAATACCAATTATAGGAAAAAAAAATGTGTCAATGAATTTCACTTACTTGCTAGTCAGATTGTATCATCTCCCCTTTGATATGTAGAAAGTTATTCTAACCCCAATTTGTTGATACCAAGTGTTGAAGCTGACCCTGATATCAATTTGATATCACTTGTGTATTCTCTGATAGAAAATGTATGTTCTCCCCCTAAGTAGGTAACTCTCCATCTTTGCAAGCAACTCTCTTGGTGGTCCAATTGTGATTTCAGTTAAGTACAAATTGACTAGACATTGAAATACCTCACAAACACGGACTGATGAGCGCATCCCAAAGTCTCAATCATACCAGTATAGCCATACACACTTGAACTCCCTTTGTTTCTAGCATGTCTGATACCAATCAGAAAATATGGTTGTGAACTCCCCCTGAGCCATAGATCTTAGGTCATATTTGCATGTTAGGTTCTAAATCAAAGCTCCAATCTGCACCATATACTAGTTGATCTACAGATGATTTTTCAGCTCCATTATATCCATCATAGCTTATGGTATGATCTTATATTAACATAGTGCCATACCACATCACTATCATGCCAAAAATCAAACCAGTTAGCCCAAAACGATGCATGCATATATGATCAATAACCGAGCCAACACATGTCATTCAGGTCTTTTCCGATATCACCTAAGACATAATCACCTGAATCCACGCTACTAGACTTACTATAATAATCTTGGAGTACATTGACTTACATAACTTACAATACCAGTCAGTATTCATACCGGTTGCATACTGCACATATCGGTTTACTCTACCAGACCAGCATCTCCACCGAAGCATCTTCCTCTAACCTTTGTCTTCTTATGTCAAGTTCCTTTGATCCCAATTTAAATTCAGCCATCCGCTGACACATGTAGTAGTAATTCATCTCTCATAGGTAGATGTGTAGCCAAGGTAGAAACTACACATACTGTTATCTCATCTTCTTCCTTATACCGACAACAACTTGTCCTTCCATTCATCCATTTTAATTATGGGGGTGAATGATGTGATAAATATGTAACTCCCCCTAAGGTCCTACATCTCCTTTCAGCCTTAGGAGATATCACTTGTGCATTGAATGCACAGTGTCGATCCATGGTTCTACTCTCTTCCGTCTTCCTCCATACCTGCTTGATCTCCCTTTTTTCTCATTTGCAGTCTTGGGAGAAGGTCTTACCTTCTTCTGGTGATTTGTCCATGCTCTACTAGATTCTATAGCATGACATGAAGAATTGTTGTAGAAGCAAACTATGTTCATACCAAGTAGTTATCTTGAGGACCTCCTATCAAACTGGTTTAACCATCTTCTTCTGGTCATGTTATTCTATCCAACAACCGGTACCAATGGACCTCTTGATCCTGCAGGAACACTTCTCCTTTTTTTCCATGCTACTCTTTGATTTTCATATGCTCTATAACCACTTCCATATTGAGCATAATTGTTATACCAGTTGTCATAGAACCGAATGTTCTTCTTTCTACTTTCATGACTTCTATGGCCAAGTCTATTACATCTTTGACAAACTAAATTGTTATTCCTAGGAAAAACACTTTGTCTATTCCTAGACCTCTTTTTACATTCATCCACCCTAAGGCTATAATATTTTCATGCAAAGCAGTAACCAGAGAAGGAGGACATATTACTTATAACTTTATTTTGTCAAACATGAGAGGATCTTACCAGTTTGGATTCTTCATTTTTGCTTCTACAGGGACATATCTTGTGGGAAACAACATTTCTTTGTCTTCTACCGGTTGGAGGTCTTCTAGGTTTTCCTCTCAATTTCTTACTTCTAGTGAAGATATCTTCTCTTAACTTTCCTTTTCCTTTTGGATTGACATTGTTTCTCCTTGCAGTACCGGTCTTCATCCTCATGTCTTCACCGGTTGTAGTCAAGTCTATCTTCCTTCTTGGAGCATTCCTAATTGTGAAGGTTTGTCTCTTGTTGTTTCCATTTGAGGAAACAAACTGGATATCTTTGTGGGAGACATTCTTGTTGGTGGAGCATTCATCAGCATCACATCCTAATCCTTCGGTATCCTTGGAGTGTTTTTTCTTCTTCAACATCTTGTCCAAGGCAACACTGCTGCCATCAAACTGGATTATCACCTTGAGCTCATCTTGGCACTTCTCAAGATCTTTTATGAGATTCTCCATTTCTTCTTTTAGCCTTTGAAATTCTTTTTCCTTGGCCTCTAGCTCAAACTCTAGATCTTTGCACCTACACTTCTTGGTGTCTTCTAGTTGAGTTTTCAACTATGAGATGCATTCCTCAGAATCTTCAAGGCATTTGATCAACTGATTTTGTTCCACAATTGAAGCATTCTTGAACAACTCGTATTATGTTCTTACTCTGCTGAGCTCCTCGAGTGAACTTACAAGATCTCCTTCAAGATCAACTTCAGCTTGATCTTCTTCTTCATCTTTACCATCACTGCCAAACACATCTTACCAGTAGGATTGATCTGCATGATCACTTTTTGATGTGTGCATCTCACCTTCTGTCTCTTGAGCCATGAAGAGGTGGGTTCCTTCTTCATCATTTTTGTTGTTGCTAACTGGTCTATCTTCATTTTTAGACTCATGTGTTCCATTTTTCTTCTTGCTTTCACAAACTGATTCTGCAGAGGTAGGTTCATTTCCATAAAGTTTCTTCAATCTGTTCCATAGGCTTTTTGTCAATTTTCACTTATCCACCTGTGAAGAAACATAACCAAAGAGACCACTAAATATGGCCTTCATTTCTTTGGCATTACACATAGATCTCCTTTCTTCTTCGGACTGGTGGGAGGACTGATTGGTCTAGAGAGACTATTTACAACCAACATCCATACATCATAGGCTAAGGAGGACATGCAGACTTCCATCCTAAAACTCCAAATAGAAAAGTTTGATCCATGAAACACTAGAGTAGGGGTTGGTAGAAAATAGACCATTGTGTTCACAAAACCATAATCTACCTAAGTAGGAGAAAGCTTATCTAAGAGGGAACCTAGGCTTTGATACCAATTATAGAACTCAAGATGCCACTGAGAGGGGTGGTGAATCAATGGTTTCCAAGCTTAACCCTTTTAATCGTAAGTGTGTGTGTACCAGTTAGAAGATCTAACAAGAGGTGGATATACCGGTGAGATAGGAAAATAACTCAAATGCAAGCACACACAAAAGGAACATCACATAACATCGGATGTACGAGGAAAACCTAGCATGGGAAAAACCTTGGTGAGAAATACTGCTAGAGTCTACTGCTCCAGTCCAGCCTCACAATAAACATTGATTACAAATTTTAGGTCACCAACCCAAGGAGTACCAACCCCTAACTTAGGGCACCAATCTAAGGAGTACCAACACCTGATTTAGGGCACCAACCCAAGGAGCACCAACCTCTGATTTAAGGAACCAACCCAAGGACAACCAACCCCTGCACCGAGCTACAACTCAGTGATTACAATAACATTACAAAGTAATAACCCGGTTACAAATGAGTTTTGTAACCTCTACAATCATTCTTTCAGTTCTACTCTTCTCAACCAATCTTCCTCTACTCTGCTCTCTGTCGGTTCTCTACTCAATCAGATGCACTGCTGCTTGCCACCACTAGTACTCTTCACTTTGCCAGTTCTATTCACTCTAATCTCTATCGGTTCTCTCCTTACCTATCAAGCCCTGCACTAATCTTACCTTTCCAGATTTTCATCGACACTCCCACTGCACTGCAACACCTTCTATTGCCTTCCCATGATTTCTCGCACCATTGGTTCACTTGACTGCAACACACTTTGTATCTTACTAGTCACTCTAACCTTACCATTTAAACCTTTGTTAAACCCCCTTACCGGTTGCACCTTCCAACTCTTAGTCACTATGATCTTTGATGAAATATTTGACTGGTTGGATTTTCACTCTCTTCTCTTCAATATCTAGCACCTAATCATCTGGAAGCATCAATCATCTTCGATCTTTAGTCAGCATATTTATATGTAAGTTTTCCCGCCATGACCAAAATTCAAACTTCACATGTCTAGGGTTTCTTCATCAACCATGAGGCATACAAAATCCAATCAGATCTTGTCCTAGAGATTTACCACCTGTAATGGATCACTCAACTCTGCCAATCTCATTTCATCCAAAACATGTTTGCCATATTTAGAAAACACGACCTCTTTATCTGTATGCACTTGTCAATCACGATTAATGAATTCGTGGTCCCCTTCAGCACATACAATCAGAACCTAGACACATTACATTGATCATGATGCCAACAAATTAGATCTTTGTCCTCTGATCTGTCTCAAGCTGCATCCTTTTTCTCTCAACCCATGATTTATGCCATTGACATTAATGTCGACCAATCACCAGCTAGCTCACCGATAATGTATGGTCCATTTGTTTGAGACCTAGACTCCATGTGGTGTCTTTGTCAGCATGCACCTCAGCACAGTCACCATGTTAGTTTAGACTCTGCCACTGACCATAACACACAACCCGTATTCATCTACCAATTACCGATTATACATCAACCGGTCATCCTTCAATCGCACACTTTGTTGTTCTACTAGTAGAACACATTAACCCAGTCACCTAACTTTGTCAATCCACAACATGCTCATCTTCATCAGATAGGAGCCATGCACTTGTCACTTTGTCAGCTTTACAAGTGAACATCTATACTAGTAATATTTCTTGCTTTCAAACATGTAACATGCATGATATCATCATGCCAATAGTCTTTAGCTGTCAATGCATCAATCTGCATCTACATTCTGGCTGCAGTCTCTATCTGCAAGTGCTAAGCTTTTCCTTCTCCTTGATTATCCAGGACATCATCTCAACTAGTTTGTTAAAGTGGAAAACTCATCACACTTACTCTTCCTTTTAGTTCCCAGTAGCTCATCACACTTTCTCTTGTTGATCTGGTGCACATCTCTGGTTTCATGCACCTGAGGCATCTTTGTGTTTCACTAGTTCATCCGGTGCGAGCCTTCAATCACCTACCTTTAACTTCTTAACTAGCCTATCCCGAAGAGTTATAATGTATTACATGCATGTTGAGAGATAAACTAAGCATTATCACTTGCTAGTGGGAGTCCTATTGTTTCACATTACCATATCCGATTGCATACTGATTATACACTTCTTCAATAGCTCACCTTGCTTTCTTACTAGTCACATGCATACTAGTTGGCAACCACACACTGCCAACACATCACTCATCGGTAGTCATACCATACCTGTCCCCAATACTTACCAATCAACCTCTCAACTTATGTCTCCAACACAAGCCAACACTAAATTGTGTACCGGTGACTCCGATGACCATGATACAGGTTGACATCCTCTTCTTACTGGTGACAAGCTATACCAGTAACCTTCTTTACTAGTTGACATCAATGACACCATTACTGGTTGACATCAATGATAACTATACCAACAATCTCTCATACTGGTTGTCAAACTATACTGGTTGACATCAATGACAACACAATGCCAACAAAAAATTGCAACCCTTGCAATTTTGACCACATTTTAGGCCCTCACCTTTGCGACTGCATACCCCTACTCAATTGGGACCCCTCTTTGAATCATCATTTTAAATCTTCTCCAATTTCAGCCCCTGCATCACTTTGAGACCCTATCCAGGCCCCAAAATTGGGTAGGATAGGGGCATGGCATCCCTATCCCCCCCTATGATAGGGGTGTGGCACCCCTATCCTCCCTCTTAGGGTGGCCCTAAGATGGGTCCATCTGACCCTTGGACCTAATTTGCTTCTCAGGGACTTAAATCCTCCCATGTTGGCCTTCAATGAGATGGAATTAGTTCTCCTAGGCAAGTATAAAAGGGGATTCAATCCTCTCATTTGCATAAGTAAGGATAAGCGAAGTTGATCATAAGCAAGCATAGGCAAAAATATACATCATCTAGCATTCAAGTGTTCAAGTCTTCAAATATATCCTTCTTCATGTATCTTCTTCATTCATCCATTGGAGCAACATTACAACATTCATTTGCAAGCATATGTGTGTGTTTGGGTTTCATCATGTTACATGTCATTTCATGCAACACTTGTGATTACATTCAAGAAGCAAAGCAATCGTCATCAACAAATTGCAGATCTACAAGGTATACATTTCCATCATTTACATTTAAGAATTTTCAATTACTTTCTTTCAAGGTTGATTCCTAAACCAAGGTTTGATTGAGGCAATCCCCTATCCACAACCCTTCTTTCCTTCTTTTTTGTGTGTAGGTTGGAGGTGTGCAACTATAATTGTAGGTTTGGGCTTCATTTTTAGAGACAGAAAAACCCTTTTCATTTTGCAGATTTTTCGGAGGACCATGTGCACTTTCAACATGGTCCTGATGACGTTTCTCCAAATTTGTAGGGAAGATCCATATCAGTCTAAATATCTCAGATCTAAAGTTATAGCACGATCCTCAATCGATAGCTCCTCATTTCATCCTTTTTATCTCTCTTTTCTGCATAGTCAACAAGTCAACTCTACTTACAAAAGAGGGTAAATTGAATTGCACCCTTGCAATTCACTTAGTATTCAAATCCTTATTCACTTTAGGGTTTGGATCTAGTGAATTCAACCCCTATTTTGAACGTAAAGTATCTCCCAAGTAAAAATCATCCTAGTGATTTCCTTTCTCTCTCCTAGGTGGAGAATCACTAGGGTTCAATTTTCCACTTTACACAATCACACTTGGGAAGTAACATAATTCTTCCTTGTCTTCTTGCTTGGGGGGAAAGGATAGTATATTAGTTCTCTCTCTCTCTCAATTTTTGAGATTGCCTCTTCTTTTGAGTAGTATCTTGTATAATTTGATGTCTTTTATCTCATTGAATTTTCCTTCATGTGAGTACACATGTCTTCCTTGTTTAGGATCTTTCCTACTCTTAAAATATTAGATCTTCTTATGTATAATCTCTCTTTGGAATTTTCACAATGCTTATCTTTGTCCATATGCTTAGGGGCATTGATTTCTCCTATCCTTTCTAAATATCCACTTTTCCTTTGTTGAAGTGGTGTTTGTATACGATACGATGTTATTCCTTGTGTGAAGTTGTTTGCTCAAGGATTCTCTCTTATACAAGAGGCATGTATCCTTGTTTACAACCTCTTATTTACTTGGAAATGTATATCTACTTATAAACAAACAACAAACCCTCCACTTTGGGTTAAAAGTGTTTCATCCTTCATCAAGAATCCCTTTGCCTAGCAATACGATGAAGGTATGTATTCTTGTTCTCCGTCCTTTCTTTTGATAGATGATGTTATTTTTCTTCAAAATATCCTCCTAGAAGTAGATTTATTTGAGCAAATATCTCTTCTCCTCTAAAATATTCCCTTTACACTTGTTGCAAGATATCTCTTTACAACTATCTTTTACTCACTTATAGGAGTTATACCTCTTTGGCTTGGAATTATGTACATTATCGACAAAAGGATATATCCTTGTTGTTGAAGGTGTGTATCCTTGTTTATAGCTTCCTTAAGACATAAACATAGGACTATGTTTGCATCTTAAGGGAGGGTGGGAGGGGGGAATTGCATATCACCCTCTTCATACTATATATTTGTACTACATTTTGCATGTCTTATATGAGGTGTACATTCTCAAAACTAGACCAACAAGTCTTATATGATATGTTTTCATCCCTGAAACCAGACACATCCTTTTTAATATGTCTTATAGATATGAGGTATACATTCTTCAAACCAAACCAACAAGTCTTATATTAGATGTTCTCAAAACCAAGCATATTTTTTTTGTTTCATGTCTTATATGGGATGTACATTCTACTAGACTAATAAAGTCTTATATGAGATCTTTTCATTCTTAAAAGAAAATAAACCTATTTTTATATGTCTTATGTGGGGTATACATTATCAAAACTATACCAACAAGTCTTATACAAGATGTTCCTGAAACCAAACACATTTGTTTTTATTTCATGTCTTATACAGGTTGTTGCATGCCCAAAACTAGACCAACAAAGTCTTATATGAGATGCTTAACTCCTGAAACCAAACAATGACATATATAGTAGGATGAGTAGAACTAGAATGACATATATTTCTAGACTATTCCAACTCTCCTCTCCAACATGGATCACCTAGCATATGTAACACAACTAGATAGCCCATGGCATCCATGTTCTTTTCTTTCTCTTCCCCATGAGCTCATATATTTTCTATTTGTGGATCATGGTTCATCGTTTGATGCATTCTCTTGCTCATTTTATGTGATTACTTGTGGTCTTGTGATATCATTCCAATAATGATATTAGTGGTTGAGACATTTTGATTATCGAGGTCTCTTCAACTACTTGACTTGAAGCCTTTTTGTTTTTAGTACTAGCCCACTTTGTTTTGTGTCTTTTGTCTTTTTTTGGCTTTTTGTCTTTGTCTTGTTTTATGTGTCCCTGTGTGTGATTGTGTGAGTTAAGATCTTAAGATTGGGGGCTTGGTTCCTCAAAAATAGTGATGTCTTATCTCCTTGTGATCACACCTAATTTCTCCTCTCTTTCATCTTTCTATTTTACCACAAGTATTTACATAGGCTCATACTCTCTTTAAAGTGGGGGTTGAATGTAGCATCATAAATTGTAACCAATACAATTTACACCTTATATTTATGTTCCTACTTTAGCATGTCCTATCTCCATCCACAATCTAGGTTTGTTTTTTACTTCCTTCTCCAACTCTAATGTTATGAACACCATTTGGTGGACCTCATATTGAAGGTCCCTTTCCCATTTCCCTTTGTGTTGGTCATGTTTGTTGGAGGACTAGGGCATGGAGCACCTTGATTTGAACCAGGGCACCCCAAAATGCCTTGGTCCCCATTAAACACGCCTCAATTTGAAATAGGGTAGGCCCTTTATCTCCCTGATAGCTTTTGGTCCTCATGCCTCAATTTCACCATTAAAGGTCAACCTAATCGGTAATTTACCTAGGGAATCCTATATAAATACATCCTATCAATTAATTTTAACCTTGATATAAACAACCTATCCATAATATTCGTGCATCCATGAAGTATTCACCATCAAGCACTTTCAAAGATTCAAGTTTGCATTTCATCCTTAAGCACTTTGGAGAAAAGTTACATCAATATTCATGCAAGCATGTGTGTGTGATTAGGTTTTCATGTTCATATGTATGTCATGCATTCAAAGAGCATTGCATCATCAATCCTTCTATCAACCATTGCAGACATGAGGTATATCTCCTTACAACTTTCGTATTTACATTGTTTTATTCAAGGTTAATTCCTATTTCATAATTTGACCCAAGAAAACCCCTATTATCCCTCTCTTTTTGTGTGTAGGGAACAGATACAAGAGTTATACTTTAGAATTTTGGTAGAGTCGACAGTGGTAAATGGGTTTAGCTTTTGATGGAGGAAAATTTGGAGGAATAAGATAGATTTGTACTACCTGGTCCTGAAAAATCAAGCCAAACTTCTGGGAATACATACTAAATCTCTTCTTTTTCCCAAATACAAGTTTGTGGCTCTATGGGAAATCTATAGCACTTACCATTCCTTAAATTACTTAAATTATTCATTATTTTGCCCTAATTTACAATTATCAATCCATTTCAACTTTGGAAAGAGGAAAACCCTACACCCAAGTGAAACTAATCAGACTTTTATCCCTTTCCTAAGTATTTAGATTATGGCTAGATCTATTAGGGTTACACCTCTTTCCATATGTTTTGGTTAATTTAGGATTTTCTTGTAGTTTTATTATCTTAATTGAAACCCTAATTCCTAAATTACACTATTAAAGTTATCTTATCACATAAAGAATCAAACATTCTCAATCATTCAAGGCAATATTTTATCCAACCATATTCTTCAAGCATCATGGAAAAACTCTCATCAACTTTCATGAAAGCATATTTTCATGTTTGGTTCTTCTATGCGTTATCATGTTATTGCATCAACATTCATAATCACATATAAAGAGAATTGCATCATCAACCCATATCAATTATTTCAGATCTGAGGTATATCATCTAGCATTTATTTTAGAATTTGCATTTCCTATTTCAATAAGATTCAAGGTTAATTCCTAAATTAGGGTTTGACTTAAGGAAAATCCCCATCAAAAAACACCATTTCCTCCTTTGTGTGTGCAATAAATTAATTCAAGAGTTATGATTGAAGAAGTCAATAGAGTAGATGGAGACAATCAGACTTAGCTTTTGAAGGATTTAAAAGTGGAGAACCAAGTAAGTCATCACCTCCTAATCCCAATAAGTTTTGACAAGTTTTTGATAGTATATTTTGTGTGTCATCGTGATTTGAAAAATATTCATTTAGTTTACTCTCAATATTCATAGGATCAGGTTGATTTGCACCTCCTGGTCTTGATAATTCCACCCAAACTTTCCATCTGAGGTTTTGATTTGATTCTCATCCTCGGATTCAAGTTTGTAGTTCTAGATGATATCTAGAACTTATTATTATTGTTATTTTTTGTCAAATTATCACAGTTTATCCTAGATCTAGCATTGCAATTCAAACCTAATTCAAACTCATTTTCAACTCGAACAAGCAAGAAATTAATCTAATATGTATTTAGCCCCTTTAGGATTGGAACAATCAGATTTGATCTCCTCCTTTAATGTTTGATGGTTCTATACAATTAGTGGCTTTATTAACCTAGTTGGTGAAGTCCTAATTTCACCACCTTACACATATACAAGTGTGGTTGGAAGTCCCGAGCATATAACAATTTGTATGAGACCATATTGTTGGATTAAATATTATTTACTCATGCTTAAGTCCAACTTAGGCATTTATCATATAATACTTTTAGTTGCATTTAATTGTTTTAGTTGCAATATAGTTGATAGTAGTAGGTTTGTACCTACCCTTGCATCCTATTAAGACACTTGTTCACATCTTGTGTTCTATTCTCTCATGCTCTTGCCTATTTAAGCAAGGCTATTTTATGTTGTAATTCATCCCAGCAATATCATTTATCTTTCCTGGTGAAATCCATGTGTGTGTTTGTGTGTGTGTGTGTGGAAGCTATTCTAGTCGTGATCCTTAGTTGGGAGAATCACTCCAACATGGTATCAAAGAAATTTGGTATGCTTTTCTTTTTTATATGATACATTCACAAAACCTAGTTGAGATCCTATCTAGGCTTGACTATGTAATTTTTTCTACATTTATTCATAGGAGATTGATTGTTGGTGATTGATTTTTTTAAGGAAATTTTATATTTCACGTTATTTTATTGGTTGCATCAATTATTTGGTGGTCGTTTGAATTTTGTGAGGTGACTTCATTCATCAGATTGATTTCATTTTTTTGGTTTGGATAAATATTGGCACATAGTGAATATCATATTGGTGGCCCTTTCTTTTTCACAGTGTAGATCTAGCTCTTTATGTAGATTAGGCTTCATTTCAATGAGTCAGCCTATGATCAAACCTAATTGAGAGCCTCTATTTCTTTGATTGACCATTGTACCTAGGTCACATGTTTGTACAAAACAGTGATTGGTGCACTTTATATGATTGTATGTATGTCAAATCATGTGCACTTTATATGATTGTATGTATGTCAAATCATCATTTGGTGGCAATCTATCTTTCTTTATTATCTATGTCCATTTTATTTCTTGCCCGACTTCAATTTTATTGAAGAATATTGGTGATCAAGATTCATTTCCAATACATCCGATTTAGGTGTATTGGATTAGGTTGTTTCATTTAATGTTTTTGTCCAACTAGTTTATGGTAGCTAGTTCTTACCCACCCTCATATCCTATTGAGACACTTGTTCACATCTTGTGTTCTCTTCTTTCATGCTCTTGCCTATTTAAGAAAGGCTATTGTACATTGTAAGTCACCTCAACAATATAATTTATCTTTCCTAGTGAAATATTTATCTCTCTCTATTTCTATGGAAATTTTTGCAGTTGTGATCTTGGCTTGGGAGCATCTCTCCAACACGTACATTTCCTAATTAGTGGGATTTCAAAGTATTTTTATGGAAAAGCCAAGGAATGATTATTGGACACAAGTGAAAAAAGTGTTTAGGTACTTGAATGGAACTTTGAATTAATGTTTGATTCACCATGGTACTAATAATGTGAGACAAGTGTTAATTGTATGTACATATATTTGTAGATTCTAACTAATATAGAGATTTGATAACCCAAGGTCAACCAATGGTACCTTTATTTCTATTTGGAGAAGCAATTGTTGTGCTATACATAATTGAAGAAAAATGTATGGCCACAATACATGATTGTAAATATGTAGTGATGTTAGAGAGGTTGAGTGACATTATTTATTTTAAGATTCATATAATGGTGAAGTATGACTCATAAAGTGTAACTTAATTAGAAATAAACATTGTTTACGATGCTTAAACCAAACACATTGATGACCAATATTATTTTTTTAGAGAGAAAGTTGAGGGTAGGAAAGATTAAATATATAAATTATACATTACAATAAATTTATTTGTTTCTTTGACTATACTCATTAAGTATTGTTAAATTCATATGGTGTAGTAATAAGATAGTCTTCTTATATTCATAAAAATGATGTTATTTTTTTGGTTCATATAGAATAAATTTTCCTATAGTAAATATTAAGAGGTATATTCTTTAGACTTGTCTGGTATTCACCTAAAAAGTGATCATATAGGATGAGTTTGCATACAAAAATATAATGTGGTAAAATATAGCATGTTTCAAATGTTGTAATATAAGATTCACATCAATTACCATGTGTTGATATTGTGCTACAATGTTACATATTTTGGGTTATGTTGTAGTGATGATTGCAAGTCATTTGGACAACTCAAAACTTCATATGGAAAATATTATTTTTTAAAATATTAAGAGTGATACAAAAAAAAATGAACTTTTTGAGTTCATGTGTACCATAACCCAAGGGTAGGACAACATTATAGAAATTGACACAAATTGTTATAAGTAGTCAAGAGTAAATTGATGTTTACATGGGCTGCCACAAGTGTTGAGTTAGTAGTGTGTTGGGTGAATATTTTGTCACTAGCGTACCAATGAAAAAATATATAATTCACACACAGCTATGTTGAGAAATTAATCTCTCCTCTCAGCAAGGGGGTTCCCTTTGAAATTTCTTCTCTAATTAACAAGAAACTAAAATCTATGGGTAAGTTTCAGGCATATAACTCTCTTTTTTTAGAGTTTATGTATTCTCCCTCCACTTTGTTACAATTCTCTATCACTTCGGATACTTAAAGAAATGAACAAACTAAACTTATAATAAAGAAGCAAAAAAGTCTTTCTTCAATGTAATTCTAACTAAGCTAATGATTACAAATGATAAGAAATTTAACTTGTAGCTCAAAGTCTTCAAGTATAATTTCCCAATCCCTTAAAACTACAAGTAATAGCAAAAATACAATGCCTACCACTAATCACTTATCATCAAAAAAATTTCCAAATATGTGCACAAATTCTAATTATCACAAGTGGAAAGCTATCTCACTCACATAAACAGTATCACCAATATCAAGGAAATAAAAAACATATATAAGAAATGAACATAGGAACATTAACTCATGTAAACAATCTTTGACACAACACAAAGTTTGGGATAAAATGGAATTTATTTCTTTATTTGCTTGATTGAATCTTCACAACAAAAATCTCAAAGTCTTAGTTGAGGCAAAAATTTGGCAGAGTCTTGCTTACCATAATAAAAGATAAATATTTACAAATGAGGCTCCTCTATATATAGAAGAGAAAAGGAGAAAAAGGTGGCCCGCACAGTTGACTAATTCAACTACACAGTCCCACCTGACTACAACTACAACATAAAGGGAACATGCAGCTACGAGAAAACTTACATCATCTAAAAATGCAACTACATTAAAAATGCATCTGCATGAAAGACTAAGTGTCAAAAAGGGGGCATTTTACTCATCTTTCTTGTCCTCATTGGATTTAAATTCTTCAAATTTAGCCAAGATGGATTTCATCCCAACTTCATCTAATAGGGTGATGGAAATTGATATATTAGCATTGATCTTAAATATAGCATCTTCGGTCTTTACATGCTGCTTCTTTCCATCCTTGAGCAAAGAGGCAAGAAACTCTAAACCAACCTGTATTTCAAGAAGCTTATCAAAAGAATTTAGAGTGAAATCTTGCTCTACCCAACGTGAGATTAGAGAGTGGAATTCTTGAATGATGGTATCACTTGTGACCAATTTTTGATTATCCTTACCATATATGAAGCAAGGGATATGAACTATTCTTGCTAAAATTTGATCAATATCATTATCACAACTCTTCATCTCACCTTCAAGAGAAGTGACCATATGCTTGATCAATTCATTCCTGTGTGCTATTAGGGACAAAACTTCAACATACTTTCCCCTTGTTTCTAGCACTTTAATTTCTACAAGGAAGTCAATGTCAAAGTCCTCCATCTTTCTCCACATCTGCATGTTTCTTTCATTCTCATCTATCTCTTTCGTGAAAGTGGTTTTGATTCCTTGTATTTTACTTTGCATGATTTCAAAGTCTTTCAATAGCTTGATAGTTGAATCTAGGAGGAGGGAGCCTTCGAATTTCAACCTTTCAATCCATTGATCAACCACTCGACCCTTAACCCCCACTTGCTCCATTCTTTTGAGTTCTTCTATATCAATGGATGAAATAATTGGTTCTACCTATTGAGAGGTCTGGGTCACTTTGATCAAAACATTGGTTAGTTGCTCACACTTTTCCTTCAATTTCAGCTTTTCAACACATTCTTTATTAAGTCTTCTCATGATAGCCTCATTCGCAGCTCTTGAATCTTGCTTCACACTCTCATGAGTTTCTTCCCCAAGCTCGACAATTTGAACTATATAATCTATTGGTTGAATCTTCTCTTTGGTTTTACCTGCAGCTGGCACAATCACTTTGGCATATTTTCTTTTACTTACAGGATCAACCAACACCCTTGATACTGTCTTTGGCTTCTTGGTCACCTTTTCCTTTGAAGGATCTAACTGTTTGAAGTTGAAGTCATTTGGTGAGAAAAATTGCTTCTTCCTTTTTGGTGACACTATGTCCAACCAAGGAGGTAAGACTGATTGTGTGATTGGAGTAGTGATCTCCACTTGTATAACCACAGGCAAACTAGTAGGTGGCTGACTTGAAGATACTATTGTTGTTGATGGTCCCACTTGTACTAAGGTCATTGTAGCAATAGGTATCATAGGAGTAGTCACATTTGGAATTGTAGAAACTGATATTGGTGGTGGAAGTGGCATAGAAGTTGGTAAGACATTAATTGTCCCAATTGTCGTATCTATTGGTAGCGTTGATGTAATAACAGTTGTTGTTGCAAAAATGGCAATGGTGCTCACTAGGGGTGGATTTTTTGTCATGGCCGTAGAATTTGACAGACTCACTATCTATTGCTCCTGAGTAACCTGTTCCATGGCTTCATTAAAATCCAAGATTGATGACTCAATCATGGAAGTTGGAATGCCATCAAAGCTAGGAATGCTAGAAAGAGTAACAAATTATTCATTGGCCCCTTCTTGATCTTGTTCATCATCCAACTCAATATCTGCTCTTTCTTCATCATGTTCTTTCCCTCTTCATCAGAATCAGAGTCAATAGAATGAATCACAACACGAATTGATGATGATGTCTGAGAGGTGGTAGGAGTATAACTTTCTCCTTGTTCATGTTCTTCTCTAGTATGAGCAATTTCTCCCTCTTCTTGCTCTTGTTCTTCTTCCTCAGCTTGGTCAAGCCCTTGGGCTGATTCTTGTTGCATGGTCATGGAGGAAGATTCCCCTTTCTTCAGGCCTTTAATGGTGAATATGAATTTAGGTGCCTTCCCTTTAGATTTTGGTGGTGAAACCGGTGGTGGGGGAACCTGAGTATCTTCCTTATTTTTGGTTCTTACTTCTGAAGTCTTCCCCACCAGACCATCATTATCTTCCTCACTAGAGCTAGCAGGAAGTGGTTTCATCCAGATTCCCTTCTTTAGTAGCCATTGGTTTGTGATAGCCATAATAGGCGCAAACCTCTTTGAAATTGATTTGCTCTCTTTCTTTGACCATTGAATTGGAGGTAAAGGAGTATCAACAATTTTCTGCTCATAGTAGACAAGGTCCACTATATCACTTGTATCCTCCATGGTGTCTGGAATCCTAGCGAAGTCCAAGTTCTCTATTTCATCTAATGTAAGATGACTATAGTCCATCCTTCTTACATCTTCATCACTTTTACAATCTTCCCAAACATCCTCAAGCCTATGTACATGCACATAACTCTTGATCTTGCTTATCATGTTGTGAAAATAAAAATTCTCTCAAGCTTTGAACCTCCTTATTGTAATCCATAAAATTTCATTTTTCATGTTCTTGGCCTTTGGCATGATGAGTATTTAACATCGGCCAATAGACAGGCCATTTGAGACTTGTCTTATATGAAAAAGCTTGTCTGGCATTTACATGTACCAATCGATGACACAATTCCATGGGGAGAATCTTATCTAATGGGTATCGAGGCAACATGAATGGTTCACCTGTGAAGCATCCAATGCGGATATATGTAAAACTAGGAAATTGTAAGAACACACAACCAAAAGAAGACACCAAGTCATATGTTGCTTCTGAAATTCTCTCCTTGTACAGATTCTTGTTGACAAACATCTCCACACCATGAAGAAAGCATCATTGACTCTTCAGAAATGAGATTCCTGATTACTAATGGTTAACTGAACAGAATAATCCCAAATAGATAACAACCTTCTATCTCCTTTTTTAGATAGGCATGGATATTGTCTCATTGAGGTGGCTGCATACACAAGATATGAAGTCATATAAAATTTCAATGATGTTTTGACTTCCTTTAACTGAATATAAAGAACATCACTGATTTGCTCCCCCAGTCAATCTTGGTTGTTCCTTTTCTGATGACCTTCATGAAGTAACACATCCACTCCTATAAGTAGTGGGAGTCTCTCAAACCTTTAACCCATGCAAACATTGTAACCATATCATTGTACTCTTCACTGAAATCACTTTTATGAAAGTACTTAGGCCATCTAGTGACAATTAAGTCACGCGGAGTGGATAAAAACACAGTGTTGATTCCTTTCTTGCACTTATCTGTGTGCTTCTCATAGTATGCTTGTGCACTTTCCATGGTTATATGAGCAACTTCAACTTCCTTTAGACCCTTGAAAAGACTGTTGAAAAATACACTATCAAGTGTCATTACCACATTCTTGTCAGCATCTTTCACTTGATGAGCGTTCGAGTCAAAGTGTTCTACCACAACCAATACAAATTCTGGATCATGAGCTGCAACAGGAAAAGATGCATATTTGTGCAATTTTGACCTCATCAAATTTTTCATATGGGATGGAGCCTACTTGCATCAGTTTTCAAACTCCTTCATATCCACATGCCCAATTTCAGTATCTCTGATCTCTATCACATTAGAGTCCACCGAACTTCTAGGGAACATATTCAAGTACTTATCGTACTTGTACTTCATCTTTTTGTATACAGGTTTGCTCGGTGATGGATTTGTATGAATGGGAGAGGCCTTCAATTTGCTTGCAGATGACTTGGACATTTGCAAAGATGCTGCAACGAACATGTTTGTTAGGCCTATGATCAATATTCATCATCAGAAGAACAAGCTAAAGATCCAGAATCAAAGAGGACCGAGCGAAAAACTTCATTTGAAAAGGCTCATGAAGGGAAAAACATCAAAACGAACAGGTTTGGGTTTAAAATCTTACCTGCTAGTTGCAAAGGAAAGATACTAGCATGTCAGGGTTTTTAAACCTTGACTTGATAGTATAAAGGAAAAATAAATCACTGACAGGTCGAGGTTTAAAATCAGACATGCCAATGGAACAAAACCGACTGGCAGGTCTGGTTTCAAACCCCGACCTATCAGTTGCAAATGTAAAGATAAAAACTCACATTGGTCGACTTAAATGTTGGGGTTTGAAACACTACGTGCAAGCTGAGGATATTACATCCACATATCAGGTTTCAAACCTCGACATGTGATTTGAGGGTTTTTCACATTGGCTGACTTACATGTTGGGGTTCAAAACCCCGACATGCAAGTCCATGCATGTAATGAAAATGGAACGAAAAAGAAAATCTTGTTTTGGGCTTTGAAACTCATAATGAGAGGCTTAAGAAAAAAGGGGAAGGTATGTCAGGTTTTTGACATTAACTGGAGGAAAACAAACAACGAAGCAACACTTAAAACTAACACAAACCCTAGCAAAAACCCAATGCAAAACAAATAAAAGAAAAATAAAAACCCTACCTGCCAGATGTAAAGATGCTGGAGAAAAAGATGAATCCAGTAGCTAAATCGCCAACACCCACAAGGAGAAAGGAGATAAGAGCTAGAACGCCTCAT